>NC_084461.1:79262500-79560000 GCF_027409185.1 Cynocephalus volans | reverse complement strand
TAAGGCCCCAGTCATTTGCTAAAAAGTAGCTATTTTTTAATAACCGGATTGGAAAATTAGCCATTTTACCAACTTATTATAAAGATTTCTGTTCCATTAAACTACCCAATTATGTCCAATACAATTAGGTATATAGTACATTTAGTATTCAACAAATTTTGAGGCAACAATAACATATAAACCATGGTGTCTTATCTCTACTTTTGAAGAAATAATTTATTCTGTATATATTTCTGTATTATACTATGAGTAAGGGCTTGTATTATACACTTGGGGTTCTGCAATGAATAATACAGACTACCGTCAAGATATTTATAGAGTAGCTGATGAAGACAAATATGAAAAAATAATGCCAATAAATTAATTACATGAAATGTGTTATGTTTAAAAATATGCAAGTTTTTCTAGAACGTATCTACCATATCTATCTAAAGAATGTGGAACCTCCCTTGTGAAAGCAGGAATTGTATTAGTTTTATTCTTTCCTCCATCTCTTGCACCTAACAAAACATATAAGAAATCAATAAAGATCTGCCAAGGGTATGAGAGTAGGCAAACTAAAATCAAGTGGACTTCTCCGGAAAGTAATTTACAAACTCAATTAATAAAAGCCTAGAAAGGTGTATTCCTAAATAAAGGTAAGAAAGAACTCTTCTGGATGAGAAATAGCATATTTTTGCCAATGCATACCTTATGTCTACTAATTCACATCTGCTTTTGGAAACTGAGAATGTTAATGACATTCATATCCAGGTGTGACTTTAACATAAGGTCTTCAAGTCCCTGTTGAGGACCAAGTGAGAAAGACTTTGTTTCTCATGCTCAGGATGAATTCTACATCGATAAATTAAAAAGGTAACAACAGCTGCATCCTGGAAAGTATGATCTGGGGAAGTGGGATACTCTTGGCAAACCTTCCCATTTGAGAGGACAGTGACTCCTGGATGAATATATTGTTCTGTGGAGTGTTACAGAACAAATGAAAACAAAGGAAGGCAGATCAAGTGTTGGAAAGGGAAACTCACTGAGAAAATACCGATTTCTCCAGAACCTATAGCTCATAGACAGTAGTAGTCATCTTACTATGTATGTACCTATCAAAACATCATGTTGTATACCTTAAATATATACAGTAAAAAGGATTGTGAAAAATATAGACATGTGTATAAACTAAGATTCTAAAAGTGCTACTTCTTGCCACTTTGAAAACAGTGTTGTTTCAGTGAACGGTTGTTGAGACCGCAATATAATGCATATAGTGAAGTGTTTAGTACACATGTATCAAAAACAAAACAAAACAAACGAAAACTCATAGCTGACGCTATGACAGATAGAGCATTATCTGGTGTCTGGAAGGAGGAAAGATAATTTGTAATTTGTTTACCTCCTGACCACACGTTTCCTGAGACTTTTTGTAGAATTTATATGTTTCGTGTAAGTCAGGCCCTTACTTAGGTAGCACATGCCTCTGAAAATTACAAAATTTAGGAGAAGCTACAATATTTCCACCGTTCTTTTGACTCTGTGGTCTCTATAGTCATTTAGCATACTCCATTGATAAGTTTCTTGGAATACGATTCTCTTTTTCTTTAATGTTAGTCTTATGGCCTTATTTAGAGATGTGTAAGGAGGTGGAAGCTTCAAATGATTCAGTAATATGGAGATCCCACCAACACCTGTGTCCATGTACATGCATATTAATTTTCAGTACAGAGAAAAGTGTTAAACAGCAGGGACTGTAATCACAAGGACATGATTATCCTGACACTTGTTTCTGAGATTTTATCAAAATATATCAGTGTTCTCTCCAGAGATCAAATCAGTGTTTGTAACCTCTATAACATTTTATACACAAAGGGTGTTCTTATTTAATATTGCCCAATCTTGGACCTCTAAAACCTCCTACCCATCAGACAGATAAGAGAAGAAATCTTGTGATAGAACTTAACTAAATACCCATCCATTAAAAAAACTAAGAGTGCAATGGGATTATAGATCAATAGGAAACAGTAGGGGGCTTGGCAAGAAATAGTTGGTATCCTCAAACTGAGCAGCCGAGGAGAGTTTAACAATGGAACAATTTAAAACTGTGGGCAGAATTTTGAAAAACCAACAAGTAATAATACAGTAAACTAGGGCTTGCAAAAGGAGAGGTGGGGACTCAGAAACCTTTCCCAAAGCTACCCTGATGGGACAGGGGAGGGGGAGGTTACTGGCACACTGAGAGAATAGCTTTATGGGGAGTGTCATTTCATGGCATCTGTGGCCTTCAGCAGAGATGAGGCCAACACACAATGCCCTAAGAGGAGGGACCTGGGGAATAAATGTCTCTATCTATCCATCTCCTCTTTTCATCTGGATCTCCTTTTATTGCCTCTTATTGACTGAATCCAACGAGAGGCATAGGAAAAGAGAGCCCATCAGCCAGTCTATGCAGGTCAGTGTCCTGGGGAACCACCGTGGGAAGAAAAGGATGGAAAGTAGACCTTAAGAACCAAACAGAAACGTCTCAGCACACAGTGTTTCCCATAGTATGTGCCAAGGAATACTAACTTCATGAAATGAGCCACAGTGAAAAAGATCCAAGATCAAATACACTTTGGAAATGCCACATGGTATAACCCACATGTGTCCATATACTCTGTGCAAGGCACCGTTTGAGGAACTGAGGATAGAGCAATGAAGAAATAAGGGAAGTCTCTGCCTTCATGAAACAATTTATTGGGAGAAACAATAAGTGCACAAATAAACAAATGGCTGTGTAATATAATGTTCAGTAGTGACCAGTGTTATGAGGAATACTAAAATAGCTTATTTTTGATCCAGTATATATTAAACATTTTATTAAATACAATTTGGGAAACATGAATTTAACAAAAAGACAATTTTCTAATAGGGAAATTATGGCCCCCTCAAACTTATTAAGACATTTTAAAGATTTTGATTATAGTACATTGTTTCACCTCAGTGTGGACATACATAAGCCAGATATTAAATTAAGTAATTTAGGAAATTGACAAGAGCTATGTCAATAAAAATAAGCTATAAAGTCAAGTACAGAATGACAACGTGAAAAATGTACAAAATAAAAAAGTGAAAAAAGGGTAAGTTAAATTTTTAAATTAAAAGTTAGAGCAAATTATATATCTTAAAATTCAACTCAATTTGAGCCAAAGTTTAAATTTTGTCTGTCACTTGAGTCTTACAAAACTGGTATCATTAGACTTGATCATAAAGGTAAGCTGGAATAGTTTCAAGTCATTTTTTGTGTATTTCCCTCATCCCTTTTTAGAGATGTTTATCATATATTACTCTCTGTAATTTCTTACTTTTCCATAAAAATGATCATACATTTACTATTCATCTTTATATATCCTGTGTCTGGGCCCGTATTTTGCCTGGTGAGGTTTGAAGACATCTTAAGAGATGTCTTTCAAACTGTATAATAATTATAATAATAAAATTGTACAGTAATAATGATTATAGTAATAACAACAACGAAATTTAACTTTATCACACGCTTGCTTTGTGCGAGATAATGTTCTAAGTGCTTACATGGATTATTCCATTAGTCCTCACAACAACCCCATGAAATGGATACTAGTATTATCCCCACCCTATAAACTAGAAAATTAAGGCGTTAAGAGTTTAAATAACTTGCCCACTGGCATATATGTAGGAAATGGTGGAGCCAAGAAATCTAAGCTCAGAGCCGGAACTCTTAATCATTAATGCTATATTGTAAATAATGTTCAGACTAAATCTAATTAATTTAAGCATATCTAACTAGCTAATTTTTGATGTATCAGCTTCAAGCCTAGAAAATTTTGAATTATAAAAATGTATCAGAGTTCAGTATATTAGAAAAACGAGGAGATATGTGTTAAAGCAAGAAAAATAAAGAAGCAGTTGAAATTCAGAAGAGAAAGATGAAATACAGATGAAGTAAATATACTTGCAGTCCATAAGCAGAGGAAGCTAGAGATGTTATATTCAATAGGATTTAGAGGCAATTGCGGGATAAATTACACTGGAGCTTTTTAAGTGGAGAAAATGCCGTTTTTTATACCTTATGCTATGACATTTACAGAAAAATAAAAATTTTAGTGGCATACTAGTATTTTTACATAAAATAAATACAAAAACCTAGTTAAGACATAAAATTCCAGGTACCACTAGAGATGAGGGAAGCATATTTAATTCATGTACTTTCAAATATGACTACCATGGGGACATTTTTATTTGAAAGTATTTTTATTCTATGATGCATAAGTTTATACATACTCTATCATGGCTATATCAGCCAATTTTTAAAATAATTATCTGACCTTAAAATTTAAACACTTTTCTCACTAATTATGCCATTAAAATGAAAAGGTTTGTGTAGAATTAAAAAAAAAACTTTAATAATTCTTTAAAGAGTATATGTAGATAGCTTCTACCAGTTTAAATATATTTTTCATTGACTATTCTAAAAAATAAAAAAAGACACAGAACAAATACAATAAAATTCCAGAAAATACTTGAAACTATATGATACACTTAAGGCAATATGCTGCTTGAGTGGCTCCCTGTACACTGCCAGCACCTAGTAGGGCTCAGGAGAGGTTTTTTGTTGATGATTATGATGATGGTGATAGTGATGAACTTTTCCTTTAATCTTATGAAATCTGGTTGCCATGTGAAACACCAAGAAAGTATTAGCAGTGTTAACTATTTAATTATCTATCTATTTAGAATGAGTTAAAATCCATATTCTTTTTTCCCCCTAAAGCCAGGTGTATGAATAAAAGACTATGTACTCTCAAATATTTTGAGTTAGAAATATATGATATATAGTAGAGAAAGTAATAAAAGTAGATTACATAGACATAGAGATGGAATGTGGTGGTGACATAATGGTGATAGTTCTCATGTTACTGTAATCATGGGAGAGGCAATGATTTCACAATATTAACATTGTAACAACTACTAATTTCAATAAATGGACAACTGAAAACAAGCTGAATTGACCCACTCACTGCCCAAAAGAAACATGTGTCTCCCTGAGTTGTATTCCTTATTGGGAGTAGAAGTTCACCAGGTGAAAAATTTACCCAGTTGCTCTCACTATGGATCATGAGGACCATTGTACAATGAGAGCAATAATGCTTTTGGCTTTGCTAAAATTGGGGGAAGCTATATGGACTGGAAAAGGTAACAGAGTACAAAAATTTTTTCTCTCGGGCTTTAGACACACAGAACTAAGCAAAGAAAGTTGGATTACTTTAAAAATCAATTGTACAATTCAAACTCAATTGTCCTTTTCCTTAACAGAAATTATTTACCTGTGAATTATCTAGTTAGGCAACCTTCTTTATCTTTACAAAATATTTCCATGGTTTCTATATATCAGAATATTATTCTCCTTTCAAAACTAATAACCCTTTCCTTGAATCTCTTTGAAAGGCAGCCACTTTGTACACAGGCATGTTATAATGGTTGGTCAGGAGCCATGTAGGGGGCTGAATACTATCTCTGCCACTTAGCTGTCTGTTCGTGTGTAAATACTTAACCTCTCTGAGATTCTGTTTCCTCATCTGAAATTAGGTTAATTATGCCTATTTTGAAGGATTATTGGGGAGATTAAATAATGGAATGTGAATTACGGTTATGTATTACTAATCCATAAACCGTTAAATCACTAATTTGTATACATAATACCATGATTTTTGTTCATGATATTTCTTTAGCAGAATGAAATTGAAGATAAGTCTACATTTTATTTAATTTTTTTGCATTTCCCACAACTTCTAGCTCAATGACCATTTAAGAAGGCACTCAATAAATGCAGACTGCATGAGTGGAGGAATGGATAAATAATGGCAGATTGCTGTCGATGTCCTGCCTTAATCTGCTTTTCGGTACTCAGATTTTTGTTGCAGGCCTGACTGTCATCATGATCAAGCAGGCAGAACTCTGCCATTGTTTGGCAGAATTCTAGGTTGTTTTGGATATTCATGTGCTTCACTAAACAGTAGTTCTGTGTGAAGGGCATCTGCTTTGAATAATCTCATTAGATTTTTTAAAGATATATATCACTTCCTATTATACTGTCAATGTAAAATGTAAAGCTGTATGCACAAAGGTTCCAAAATTGATTTTACTAAAACTTCGTTTGAAGAAAAAATGTTTATTTAGCTCTCTCTTTAAATTCTGGGAAGAATCTTATAGAATGTTCAATTTGCTATTAAAATTATGATAGTATTAAATATTTCTTATAATGTTAAATAAAAATAGTAAAGAGAAATATAATTTGAATTCAAATAATGCAAAATATGTGTGCATCTGGGAAAAAACTCAAAGGGAATATGAAAAAGTGAATATGCTATTAATGAGAGTAAAGATATCTTCCATACTCTTGTTAATGAACTTTTATCAATTATTATACTAGTCACATGTGAAGGAGGGAGGAAGGGGAAAGAGAATTTTCAAGTAGAAGCTCTTGTGACACCCAGAGTGACCTTAATGGAATCTGATGTTTAAATGGAAGTTTTCAGCTAAAGTAAATTCCAAAGTGAGGTCAGAAATGTAACTAATTTCAATGCAAGAACTCCAGAATCAGTGGAAGACATGTAGACCTCTCACCCATTTCAAGAGTGTAAAAACTTAGACAATTGGAGATTACAGGAGAATATCCAAAAGAGGATTTCTATTTGTTAAGGTGTCTCCTTCTCCCACACCAGGAAGAGGAGAACAACTCTTTTTTTGGTGGCTGCTCAGTATGGGGATCCGAACCCTTGACCTTGGTGTTATAATACTGAGCTCTAACCAGTTGAGCTAAGCAGCCAGCCCCCAAAGAGCATTTCTTTAGAGAGACACTGCTATGAGTCTCAACCCACCACTTGCAGGAACACAGTGGACTGGTTTCTGAGTCACACCCGAGGAACCTAATTGGTTAGATGTGATAGCAAAGTAAAGAACTGTGTTTTGAGAATTAACTGAATCCCCAGAACTTCTGGAAAAAGACTGCTTTTTCCTTCTGACATAAAAAGATCATTCTTGAAAAAGAGCTGAGAGAACCACCGGGAAGGGCAAGGACAACTCAGGGAAGGGAGCTGGAGGGGGACTTCCAGATACCATGGGGCTTCAGGTGGTGACCAGCCAGATTAGATTTACATCAGTCCAGTGAAGGTGACTGCAGATAAAGCAATGAGGAAGGGACTCTACAGATGGCCCCATGAATGAAAGAGTCAGCTTTAAAAATCTGCCAAGTCTGGAGAAGGCTGCTATGAATCACCACCAGAGCATGAGTCAAGTAAGATCTTTCGTACTCTCCTTTATTTTTATTCTCCTTTCTCACTACTCCTCCAGCCCAGAGGGATTAGCTAAATGAGAGAGGAGGATCAGTCTCTAGCTGAGGAAAGACAGAAAGCACTAAACCAACACCATCTTCTTCCCCGATTGTAGCTGTTGGGAAAATAGAATAATTTAATCAAGCTCTCCTCGCCTTAGGGCTGGTTACAGGTGGTTCAGTGAACAAATTGTGTGTGGGGGGGTGGTGTTGGTGTGCATGCGCAGTGCCACCACCTTGGCTGGCATCTGCCTCAGGTGAACACTGCTCCATGCAGCAATGCTTTCCAACCTGCTGCTTCCAAGGACCTCTTTGCTGGTTACCTAGCTCATAGACCTGCGTGTGAGGGGTCTGGTGACCCAGCCTGGCCTGTGAGGGGTCTGTGAACTCCAGACCCAGCCCTAGTTCGACAATTGGCCCAGTCGGTGCAGGATTACGGGCAGGTAAAAGAGCCCGACAACTGGCATAGTCATGTAGCTTTACAATCGGCATCAGGAACAGGATAAAGAGCTTGACAGTAGCCCATGGCAGGCCTGAGATTGGGGGTGGGAGTGGGAAGAAAGCCACAACTGAGAAGGAGGTACAGAGGTTTGATTCTTATAGAACACTGGAAATTATAAATCCTGAACTGTGTTATGTTTGAATTACTAATGTGACTATAAGACTTTAGTTACATAAGCATGGCAAGAAAAGTCATGGGGCCTGCCTAAGACTCCATGCAGCCAACAGAAAAGGACCAACCTCACTGAAAAAATTCAAAAGTATGGTGGGAAACAAAAATAATCCTCTTTTTATGGTTAAGTCCTAGAACCTATCTGTTCATGGAATAATTATGCCACTTAACATACCTAAATTTGGTGTAAGTACTTTTCACAAGTGATGGTCTTGATTATATAACATTTTTGTCACATGATAAGCATTTTCTTTATTCTCAATTAGTATTGTGGTAAATTCAGACTTATGCTTATTCAGTTTTACAAATCTAATGTGATAAGAAAACAAAATAGTGCTATTTCTTGGTCTGATAAAATGTCCTCGGGGATTATACTGTAGGACCAGTTAGTGGATGAGATACTATTTTTCAAAATCATTTTTTCTATTATTTTCTATTATTATTTCAAAATTAAAACCTTTTGAATGAAAACATAACGTAGTCTTAGATTTGAAAACAAGCTTTTATTAATGAAGAACCATCTCTAAACAATGTAAGAATTCTGTTAACAACATAGCTATAAGAAAAACAATTTTTAAATATACAAAATAGAATATATTTCTATATATTATATATTTAATTATAAGAAACAGAAATTTTAGTTCTTATATCTTGTACCTGTTTACCCTAATTCTATCTTTTAGTACAGACACAATCTATCCCCTTTTATATGGTAACATATTTACTAATTTTAGAACTTAGTAAAGAATTATATTTTGTCTTCCCATTTTACAGTTATATTATATTGGCCCACTTTTGATATGAATTCAGTGCCTTCAAGATTTACTTAATCCTTGGAGTTGTTCCCTGGGCATACTTGATTTATCATCTACTCTTGTGATGTGATACTGGATTTAAGATTACTGAATTTTTCTCTTTGTCCAACCATATATTTAATAAATTTCAAGCGTATCAGTGGAATAATACCAAAGTGTGATTCCCTAAGGAATTAGGGGAATCACATTTAAAACAGTACAGCTCTTCAATCAATCAACCAACCAACCAGTAACTGGCAGTGGGGGGACTTAGGAAGTTATACGTTCAATTAAGGTGAGGCATTTCTAATCTAGCCAGGAAACTAAAAAGTCATAAAAGAACAATAAACAGTGTATCTCTGGGTGTGTATAACTGGACTAGCTCAGAACAACTGCCTGCATCCTAATTGCCAGGAGGCTCTCCTCTCTGTGCTGGAGACACTGATATACACACCTGAGACTGATTCAGAATTGAGAAGTTAAAAGAAACAGTCCTTTTGAGGAGCTTTCTTTATTCCTGAGGTATCCACTTTTCAGGCATGTGGAAGTGGCATGGTGGCAGTAGCTGTTGCAGTAAAGTGGAGATCCTGATTCTTCACGCTTGATGGTGACTGCACAGTGGCAGCAGCATTATCACTGGGCCAGTTCTGGAGCAAGATTTTGAGTGTTCTTCCTAGAAGTTTAGTCTCAAGTATCTTTTTCCAGCTCCCCAGTGATTGTGTGAGCCATTAATTGGATTATCATATAATTTTTCATCAACCAGGACAGTTTAGAGAGTGAAAACAGGATGACATACATTATACCCAAGACAACAGTCTTAAATTAAGACTGACCAAAGTTGTGTAGTTACTTTACCTGTCAATCTTTAGTAAATCCAGTTTCTTTATAAACATATCAGAGTAGATTCATTGTATGTAACAAAGAACCTTTACCAAAACCGAAATGAATTGTGGTATACCCATGCTATAAAATATTATGTAAATATTACCTAGAATTTATGAAGCAAAATTTTTATCTTTAAAAGGATGTCCATATTGTACTATTAGGAGATAAAGAAATGTGCAGAAGTTTCTGGTTTTGATGATAACGCTTCTGCCACTGGGAGAACATAGAGGCCTTCTAGATTCTAATGGTCCCTAATTTTCTCCTATATTAGAAGACAACAAGAAATAAGAGCAAACAAAACACCTATATCTTCTACCTAAGAAGATGATAAAACTCCATTTATGTGTAAATAAGGGAAATACACACCCAAGACCCGAAAACTACCTTCAGATCTGATTCAGATGGTGGGAGTTTGGTGGAGATAATGGAAGAGAGAAAGGATTATGTCAGGGTCTTGGTGGTAACAGAACAGAGAAAGCACCAACCAGAGTCATCTTCTGAAAGAGAAGCCTTGTTCTGGTGGAAAACATGCAGTTTTTAGTATCTAAAGAAGAACTGATACAAATGAAAGTATAGTAAGAGATATATAGAGAAAAAAATAAGACAATAAAATAGTGGTAGTAATAACAGTAATAGGATCATTGAGGAAACAGTTGATGTGGAAGACAACCAAGAAGATCCAGCATAATATTTGTAGTACCTGAAGTAGAAAAACAAACTAATGGAACCAAATTAACATCTAAAGTTAGAATTAAAATGTTTATGAAATAATATTACATGAAGATTAAAGTGCCCACTGTGTACCTGGGGATATTGAAACAGAATTCTCTACTCTGAGACATGTCATTACAAAGCTTTAAGAATGAAAAAAAGGTTCATCTCCTCCTCCAGGATAAAGACTAAATCACTTATTTTAAATTCCAGTTGTTCACTGTGATTTTCTTATATATATTAACCTTGTATTCTGTTGAGATGGGGGTGCTCAGTTACCCTGGGTTCAGGTTTCAGGACACACCTCTGGCTTTCAAGCCACTCCCCAAGGCCTCAAACCCCTCCTCTCAGCTCTCCCCTAGAGGAGAGTTACTGTTGCTTGTTGGGCCTATTTTCGGCATGGACACTGGGAAATTGAGACCACAAGGGGTCAGCTTATACAAATCCAGTGGCTGGGAATGCTCAGTAGAGAGGGGTTATATAACCCTAATAGCTGAGCATGCTCAGTAAAGTGGAATTTATCCTTTGAATGACCTTCCACTGGAGGCACCAAAGAGAATGGAATAATAGGGTTGGTTCATGTGATGAAATTTGACATATGAATATGCCCTAAAAGGAGACCAACTGAGTATGTGCAAAACTATGTTACATAATGAGGAACCACCCCCTTAGTTTACTATTCACTGATAACACTAATATGTATTAAGTAGTCAAAATATAAAAGCTGGATCCACGCAGGAGGTGAGGCTGGTGCTCATTCTTCTACAGCCAGCCCGCACTCTGCCTACGGAGTGTGTATTTCTTTCTTTTTATATCAAACTTACTTTCAGCAAGTGGCTGCTCACCTCCTGAGCCATCCTACATTCTGCAGTAAACTTTAAATGTGTATTTCTTACTTTTGTATTAAAATTGGTGTGGTCCCTGCTCAGTCTCTGGAGCTAAGCCACACTCTTGCTGTGAAATCTGTATGTCTTCATTACATTAAACCTGTTCTCACTTTCTACTGTGACTCTGCCCTTGAATTCTTTCCTGTGGCAGAGTCAAAAACCTTATAAGACGATAGGGTGTGTTGAGGCCAACTATAAGGCCTCCCTACATCCTTTCCTCTGGCATCACTGTGACCTTGATATACTTGCTTCTTAGTTACTGGGGTTTATTTGGTCAATCTTTGGGATTTTCTACATAGAAATCATGTCATCCGTGAATAAATGTTTCATTTCTTACTCCCAATATTTAAAATGTGTATTTTCTTTTCTCATCTATCATTCTAGCTCAAACTTCCAGTATGATGTTGCTTAGAAGTAACAAAAGGTAACTTTCTTGCAGTGTTCCTAAACTTAGGTGAAAGTGTCCTGTGTGATAGCTATTAGCCACAGGTTGTTAACACTTGATATGGGGTTAGTTTAAATTGAGATATGCTAGAAGTATAAAATACATACCTAATTTCCAAGCTTTTTTATGAAAAAAGAAAGTAAAATTTCCTGTTAATAATTTTTAATGATGTGTTGAAATGATATATTACGAAAACTACTTTTATTACCATTTTAATGTGGAGTACTGAAAATTTTATACATTATATATTTATAACATTATATAGATGTGGCTCAAGTTACATTTTTAGTGGGCAGTGCTGCTACCCTACTGCATGGAAGGTTGATGTGATAGCTCAGCCATTTTGTACCACGAGGACAAAAAGTCAATCCTAACGTTGGTTAAACAATGAGCTGGAAGGGCCTTTGTTCCTCATGCCTTGTGGAATTGTGTCTTACTGAACTTTATTCACATAGACACAAATAAAATCTATCCTATTTATGCCACATTTATTTTAGACTTTCTGTCACAGAATTATCTCATTTTTATAATTTTGTGTGAATGTATGTATGCAAATATAGGTAGGTCAGTAAAACATATTCAGCAAAATTCCATCCCATATTGGTGGGGTGAATTTCCTTTTGAGTATTTATATTTTTCTTTAATAATGAATATCAGTTCATTTATGAAAATGAAGGTTTGAATACCAACGCTAAATAAAAAATGTTTTGAAAATAATCTAAAAAAAAAAAGAAAATTGACTTTCCAATCTATTTCAAACATGAGAATTGGTTAATTATCTGTAATTTCAATGTCACTCATGACAAACAACTGGAAACAGTGTTGATAGCAGACGGAATGAAATAACAAAGCTGTGAAGGTATTTTCAGTATTTAAAAGTCTCACTTGTTTTTGTTGTATTGATTACTTTTTAAAAGATTCTAAATCATGTAAAACCCCCTAGAGCTGTTTTCAACTGTGTTTTCTTAAAGTAGTCTGACAGAAGAGGTCAATGAAACTCATATTGTTAAAATTTTAAAAAATTATATTTTTTTCTTACAGAGGAAAACCACTGAAAAGCCCCATCAGTATTAATAAAATGTCTAGAATTCAAAAGCCAGGCTATATTGAACAATTATTGGATGTTTATAAAATTTCATGTTTGGAGAAACTTTGCTTTTTCTGCATAGTAAAATTTATGACCAGATATATTCAGCACTATAATAAACCTACTTTAAAATTCCTCCACAAAACTGACATTCAACCATGTTCTAACAGTTCAGATACTGGCAAAGTCTACAAAGATGCCACTGAAAAATATATATAGTGCATAATTTTCATTTCTTTGCTGTCAGAGTAACATGTGTGCTTCATATGCTTTAGTGAAGTCTAGCAGTACAAATGTGTCAAAAAATCATAAAAATTTGTCTTCTATGACTAACATGTAGGATTTAGGACCCTAGTATTTGGGATATTTATCTCTAAGGAGAAAAAAAGAATTTATTCTTGGACAAACATATATACCTTATGTTTAACACATTTTTCCTATGGGATTTAATGAAACAACCTTAGCTGAAGTTGCCATAGTCCTTGTACAGTTGTTTTCTCCCCCACCGTCATAAACTGAAAATTAGCATAAGACATTATGTTCAGGGATTTTAAAAATAGTATCAAGCCGGGGAAAAAAGTGTATTAAATAAACTTATGACCCACCAAAGGAAATTATCTCTTCTACTAAATTTGCATTATGACTTTACTACGGTGTTTGCCACAGAAGATAAATAAAATGAATTATTGTATTAGCCTGTATTCTTTTATTGCAAATGACAGAAACCAAACCCCATTTAGTTGAAGTAAAAATTTAGTAACTTCCATAAATGGGAAGTTGAAGATGGAGCCTGGAATGAAATAGAGCTGATAGGACTGCAGTTTAGTCTGTTTACTCCTGTCATCTCTTGGCTAAACTCCTCTTCATTCTGTAGGACTTTGTATTTCAGGCTCATTTTCTCCATATGGTAGGCAGGATGGTTGTGGCCATTAAATGTTGCCAACATTGGAAGTCCAGTAGAAAGAGTCTGTATTAACAACAGATATGACTTCGTTTGCTTTCTGAATTATGAAAGCATCCACAATGCTGATCTGTGGTGTGCTGGAGTATGACACCTCTGCAATTAGGCCTTGCCTCTAAAACTGTGGCAGAAAAAACGCTGAAGCCCTGATGCCACAGCTTTTGAGAGGACAAAAGTTCTCTCAAGAAAGATGGCACACTGATTTTTTTTTTTTTTTTTTTTAGTTTTATGTTTGATTCCCTCTTAGTCTAATGGGCTTCTGCTGAGGCTCAGACCTATTATCAAATTTCTATATCTTTTGTCTGTGTTATTAATAATAATCTACAATATACAAACATATTTAAACTTCATAGTTATGTATTTCTTCTTGTAACTATAATTACCTAGATAACCTTCATACAAAAATATTGTAAGGGTTATTAAAAGACCCTTCATTTTCAGTTTTCTTTTCTTTTGTTCCTATTCTTTCATAATTTTTGTTTTCATTCTTTTGTCTTTTGCCCAATCTTTCTTATTTCCTTTTTTCTCTTTCAAATTTTATGAAAGCAGTTTCAGGTAATTCTTCCTGTTTGAAATAGATGTTTTCCAGCAAAGTCACTCTGAAACATATTTCTATAAAATGAATACTATTATATGTACCCATTTGATTTTTTTGCTACATGACTAAAGATACGGTCATCTGGAGAAAAAGAAAGTCACCTCTAGTTAACATTAAATCGCATTTAATGATGTAACAAATATTTCAATTCATAAATTTAAAAAATAACTGAAAAAGTCAAATGGGCTATTTTCAGTCCTTCTTATTTGTATACCCAAAAGTTCACTTTGCATTACTAAGTTAGTTCCTATCTTGAGCTAAATGTAGGGATATTTAATATCCTCATGGTAGGAAATTTTATTTTTTTTAAGCAATACACAAGATAGGTATGGAATGGTGGGGAGAATATATATATGATGAAAGAAATTATTGTAATAAATAAAACTCTAATTTTCTACTTAACCATTCCCTTAAATTAGTGTTTAGAAAAATGAGGTCCCTGAGATTCTTTCAGGGGTCCATAAAATCAAAATCATTTTCGTAATGATTCTAAAACATTATCTGCCTTCTTCACTCTCCTTTTCACCTGAGTGACCAGTGAAGTGCTCCAGAGACTACATGATGCATGATGACATCACTGCTCTGATGGCATAGAATTTATGCTTCCACACTTGTGTTTTTAAAATTTTTCTAAGGTGGCACATTTGATGTATAAATATATGCATTTTCAGAGAGTAATCTGGTTTGTTCATGGTACTTGTATTTTGATCTTACTAGTTAGCTTTAGTTATATTTGCTCTAATATCCATATCCTCATATCATCACAAAATTAAAATCTTTAAGTTTTCTTTCTACCAGTGTGGACAAACAATAAATGCACTTTGTTATCTTGTTTTGCAGTAAGATTTAAAATTTTTCTTAAAAATTTTCTAAATTTCTCTAAAACGGTTATTATTATAGAATTTTGAAATGAAATTTGCAATACACTTGTCCTATATTTAAGAATAGGTCATTTACTTAACACAAGAAAGATCAGAAGACTCACTTCATCAACATATAGCTGCACTGGGTACCTCTAAAGATGCTGAAAAAGTTGAAACAAACACCAGAGAGTTATCTAACTCATGGGAGGAGAGAAAGGATTCAAAAGAAACTATGGAAACTATAAATAAGAAATAAAAGTGTGATGAAGGGGCTGGCTGGTTAGCTCAGTTTGTTAAAGCACAGCCTTGTAACAATAAGGTCAAGGATTCAGATCCCCACAATGGCCATCCACCAAAAAACAAACAAACAAACAAAAAACAACAACAAAAAAAGAAATAAAAATATAATGAAAGTTGTATTTCTCTGGGGATTATAGACGTTAGTACTTCACTTTATTGTGTCTTATGCAACAGAACATTTTTAGTAGTATTTTGGTGTCATTTGTGATGTGATACAATATTGAGATTAACCATTTATAATGTAAAGGAAAAGAAATTTAATATTTTAAACATAGACATGATAAGCTCTTGTTGCAGCTTTTCAAACTAAAAATGAACCAGTGAGGCATCTTAGAGACTAAGTTATTGTATTGTGTTAACTGGAGAACTGTACACAATAGTCAAAAGACTAAAAAAAAGATTTGTACAGTTGAGATTACTGAATGCCTGTGGAATAAAAGAAATCACAGCAGTGCCACTCTCCAAAGATTCAATAACTCATTGAATTAAAGATTCATCTGCAAAAATGAAGACTGTTTACTAAATCGCTTGCAATTTTTCCTACAAATGAATAAATCTCCAGATGTGGCTGGACTCTGACATTAACACCAACTAAGCATTGAATATGATTCTTCATATAAATGTTTGATAAACTTAAAAGAAGCTCTATCATCAAAGTGTTAAATAACCTTTTTGAATCTCACGGTTCATCCTGGAACAACTGTGTTGACATGTGCACTGATAATGCAAATACAATGGTAGGTGAACTGCTGGCGCTTTCTGTGTAATTCAAGGCAGTAGCAACACACTGTACTTATTGTATTGTTTTCTTTGTCACCACACACACAGAAATATGAGTATGTTTCCCTTAAGAATGTCCCTGATGAAACAGTAAAAATTTATTAATTTTGTTACATTTGAACCCTTGAGTACAGAGCTTTTCATATCCTATTTGACAAAATAGGAAGTATACAAAGCATGTTGCTGCATACCAAAGTACAATAGCTGACTTGAAGAAAAGCCACTGTTTAATTGAGATGTGAGCTGTAGTCATAGATACTTTTTTCATGAAACATAATTTTTTACTTAGAAGAATGGCTGACAGAGGAACTATAATTATTCAAATTCAGGCATTTGGTAGACATTTTCTCAAAAGTGAACTCTATCCTTTCATTAAGAGTGTAAAGAGTTCTTCACGCCAAGAAATCTGAGAATGTCTACATTAGACCTACCAGTTACTTCTCAAAATTTCTTTACATGGTTCACAGATTTTGCCACATACAGACAAAACTTCTAATCCTTCCATTTGAGACTTACTTCATGCACCACCACTTCCTCAAGTTCACTTAGACTTCAAAAGAAGACAAAAAAGGCACATATCATCAATAATTTGATCTATTAGCTTTAATAAAAAGTGTCCAATAAATGCATCCATATAAACAAGATGATATTTTTGTTCATTATCCGTTACATTCATGAAATGAGAAAAACAACAGCAACTTTGCTTCACTGGTAAGCAAATAAGTGAACCGGCATTTGTTTAAAATAGATCTTATACCCTTTAAGTACTTTCTCAAACAATCCTCTTGATTGTTGATGGTTGGAGTGACGGCCATAAAACTTGTTGGTGAGCAGAGTCGGTTCTGCCAATTCCCCACCCCCACCCCAGCTGAGCTACAGCAGTATCGAAGACGTGGGGATCGGAAAATAATAACTACATGAATTTCGGAGCGGCCTTTGTAGAAAACAAAAAGTAGATTCAATATGACACTCGAGATAAATATTGAAAAATGGTATAGTTGGCAAGGGGTTGGCTTTTAGCATTGTTTTCATAAAGGCAAAAATCAAATCCACATATTCCAATTAAACTAGAATTAGTAATTTGTTTTTGCAGCCCATAGAGACTCTAATAATTCTGTCGATATGAATGGTAAAAAAGTTCTTGTACTTTTTCATATTATTCTAAAACAGTGCCTTATTAAAGTCATACCTAAGAAAAATATGGTGCTATTCTAGAAACCTGGAATAGAGTAAAACGTTTATTGGCAGGGGTTCTGATTCAGGTTCTCTAACCAACAATTACTAACATGTATATGTGTCATAAAACCTTTTATCTATTGTCGCATTAAATCTCCATACAATTGGGGCAATTTGGGCATCTGCACCTTTCTTAACTCATCTATTTATTTACTGCATGATATTTAACAAGTTATTGAACTCTTTGAATTGTAGCTTATATGTCTAAAAGTTTGGAGTAATTTAGAATCATCAGAATATTCAACACTATAATCAACCATGTTAAACATTTAAAGAAATAGTAATGATGAAGCAATATGAAAATAATTTTTGAGGACAAGTATGTTTAGAATTATCCAAGAGATAAAGCAGAACACAGGCTTCCTAAAATGAGAATAGTATATTATTAAACAAGATCATTAAAATAAAAATTTGGAAATTTTGAGAAAAATAAAGTCAACAGGTAACTATAAATTTCACAAAAAATTTATAGGAAATAGGAAGGAAGAATTCTAACATCATAGAAAAAGCCATAGAAAGCAACAAAAGTATGTTGGCATATGGAAAATGAGTAACCCAGTTATACTAATAGAATTCAAAGAAAAAAGAATAGCGAGATGAGGTTAATGAGAATATTGAAAGTGATGAAGCCAGAACTGTTCCCAGAACTAAAGAAAGATAGGCAACCTCATATAGAAAAAAATGGAGTAAATGAGAAAATAAGATCCACATCAAAATAGTTCTTACAAGTCAAGTTAATGAGGATCAGAATACTAACTGAAAAACAAACAATGGACATGTATCGCCAATGGAAAAAATAAGTATCTTCACTAAAGTACTGTCAATCTCACCAGTATTCAATGAAAAGAGATTAAAATATCATGAAGATACTTTTTCAACTATTCGATAGATTAAAAATATAATTAAAATATCCAGTATTTGTGAGTGTGTTGGGAAGTTGGCACTCTCATACACATAAACTTTAGGATGTTATTTGGTTCTACATAATAAAATATAAATAACCATATAAGGAAGGGAAGAATCTTAAATATGTTATATATACATATACTCATTATGTTTGTTCAATGGGGAATCATTATAAAGTTCAACAATGAGGAAACTGGTTAAATAGGAAATAAGTCCACGTTAAAAGCAATCCCAAAAGAATTTCCAAGGAAATGATAAAATGATCAGAATATACTATTAAAAGCAGGTTACAACATACAATGTATATATAATACTCATTTGTAATTTATGTAAAATACAGATGTAGGTACATGAATGTGTATGTGTGTGTATTTATATGTGTGTGTCTCTGTGTGTGTACATGTAAGAATGGGTACTCTGCTTTTCAGGAAAATATACCAAGATGGGGAAGGTCAATTGTTCAAACCCTTTTTTTTTTTCCACTTAGGACCAGATTTTATATTTATATTCATCTTATATTCAAATTTACATGGTTCAAAAGTTATTTCTATTTTCACAAATACATATATATTTTATATTTATTTTATACACTTGCACTTAGATAGGACCAGATTTGATTTATAACAATTATTTCTTCCAATAGTCTTATAACTAATTTTGTAACAATTTGTGATGTTAGCAAATGAACGGTTCTAATGTGGACATTTAAAAGACAATATATGAACATATGCTATTACTCAGCTATTTTGGATTCTCTATAAATAAGAACTATGTTCTTCTGGATTAAAAAAATTACAGCAGAATGCTTTTAATAAACTCAGGATGGTCTGTGATTAATCATTTTATTCAGTCTTCACACATTTGGGATTTGTTTCCATTCTGATTACAAAAAAAAATACACTCCTTTTTTCTGATTAAAGGAATAAGAAAGAAAAAGGGAAAAAACAGAAGAGGAGGGGATGAGTGGTGAGTTAAAGGACAGATTGAGTGTATGTATTTTAATCTGGCAGTTGTCTTGTGCATTTTTTTTTTTTTGCCAAAAGACTGCTAATTTCATACAAAAATTTAAATATTGTAGCAGTCACCCAACTTAAACATTTGGCAAATAGTTATCCTATTTTAAAAATGGAAAATATTTCTCAAGTGCTTCTGTTTTCAAAATATTGTCTCACGCTATTCTTTATGTTTGCTTGATCATTCTGTGGGAGAAAATTCTCTATATTTGGGATTACACAGACACACACACACACACACACACACACACACAGACACACACACACACACACACACACACACACACACCCCACACACATTGCCTTTCCTCCTATCACATCCATTTAAGACAATCCTGGTTTATTTAATTAGTTAAAAGTGAGTCTTTCTTTCTTTCTTTCTTTTTTTTTTTTTTCTTTCTTTTTTGATGGAGCATACCCTCAATATTTTAAAACACGTAGAAGGTATACAGAAAAGGAGCTTTATAATCTTGGGGCATAAAATACATTTCTAACAAGAAAACTTGAGAAAAAATGTAAAAGTTATTTTATATTTTCCTTAATTTAAACGAACAAAAAACCCCTCAAACCGAAACCCACTTTTCACAGGAACATGGAAGCTCTCACATTTATATGTGAATCATCCAAAGGGAATACTTGCTAGATTCGCCTGGCTTCAGGCACCACATTCTCAATCCCATGAGTACCTGTTGTTATTTCTTCTGTCCTCAAGCTGACATTAGAGGTGTATTTTTTTTTTTCTTTTCAATGAAAAATGAAGCTGGAGTGCTGAAGTTATGCAGTCTGCTCTGCTCCATTTGACTGCATTACTGTCAAATATTAGTTTCTAGAATTCCTAAGAAAAATTATTCTAAAAGACTAATTTTATATAGTTAATAGGAACTGGTGGGTATGTTTGTTATTTCCATTCAAACAAAGGGACACATCTTTTAGTTAAGAAGTAAGGACAATATCTACATAAAAGTTTACCAGAACTTGGATTCATTATAACTTTAGAGGTTAGGAAGAGAAAATGATATAATAGATACGGTACGTAAAAAAAAAAAAAGTAGTTAGATATTTTTGCATTCTAAATCTCACGCTTTTAAAAAATACACAATTTTGAGAAATATCTAGGCAACTCCCACAACTAAAATATACTATTCTTGACCGATTAGCTCATTAGAAACAGCGCTAAATTTACGTAAAATATTCAGATTGTACTAATAATCTCAATTAGCCATTTTACCAAAACTGGTCAAAAGAATTGTTCAGCTTACATTTATCACTACATTAGGAAGACAGCTCATCATAAATATCAACTGACCATAAATCTTGGAAAGAAAAATGACTGCATCTATTCCAATGTCATCAGAAGCAAATGATGCTTATTTAAGTTTCAGGGACCCTCATTTGTACTGGCTCTTACAAGACTATGGAAGGAACTATATAACATGGTCCCTTGGTCATGCAATTTTGTAAAATTTGGAAAGATAGGGCAATTTAACTGCAATCAGTTGACTGCTGTCTCCTTTCAGTCAGACTTTCCCTCCATCATATTTGGCTTTTGAGCATGGGCATTTGGGGTGTCTTACTTGGGGAAAGTTGAGTTGCAGATGCATTGATTTTTGGTTTAATGAGCATGTGTAAGTAGTTTGCAGTTCCTTCTGTGTATAGCTAAGTTATTGCTTGTTGTTTCAATATCACGACCCAAAGGTGTAGGAGGCAGATGTCAGTTATATGATGATGTAAATATGTTCTAGGCGTCCACACCAAAAATATGTAGGTGGTTGAAGACAAAAATAAATGTTTCACATGCATGGAAGGAAAATCTAATCTCTAGAAAAATCTTCTAAATCATACAACTCATATACAAAAGATGGCTAATAAAATTTTTCCACAATGTGACAGCAATTCTAAAAAGTCATATAACATTACCAAGAATGGGCTGAAATAAACTTTCCTAGTGTATCAATAATAATAATTATAATAATAACAATAAACAATCTATCAAATACTCTAGGTAAAGAAGTGAATTATCTTTTCATCTCTCTATAGGAAATGTTACAAAATTGTTTTCATATAAAGAAACAAAGAGTTTGCAGCCTAACAATTTTCAAAATGCATTATAAAAGTAGGTTGAGAAATGAATTAATAAAAATTAATTTTATTTATCTGGATTTTTTGATGTTTGGTATTTTGTCAGATTTTTGAATTTTGTAATTATTTGTGGTTTTCATTCTAAATTGATATTTTCCTTTATGCCTAATTTTGTAGTTATAATCTTGTATTCTTTTTCCTAAAAATAATTCCAAAATTTTGTGAGCTTTGGGTCCCACAAAAAAATACATCCTTCCTAAATATCAAATATTGAATGTTTTTAATCAAATATTGATTATCGGATCTGGAGGAAGATCTAAAATACTCTACTTCAGTGTTTGCACCTTGTGCTTCATAAACATGTATAGATGTCACAGAGGTGCTTCAGATACCACATATGCACCTGCAAGGAAGAAATAAATTCAGTAAGACTTTCCCTATGCTCACTCTCATCGAATCACAACTCAAGATTCCTCTTTGAGGAAATGCTTCCATGGATTAAGAAAAGCATGAAAGTAGTTGTGTTAGTTTTCAGTTGCTCCTGTAACAAATTACCACAAACTTAGAGATCTAAAACAATATCTGTTTGTTATCTCATAGTTTCTGTGGGTTAGAAATTGATATGCACTGTAGATCAATTGGTGGCAAAAGGCTGAAAACAACTGGCCTGGGCTCTTGTCTGAAGGTTTTGGAGGGGAATCTGCTTCCAGGCTCCTTCAATATTTTGGCAGAATTTAGTTCCATAAGGTTATAGGACTCAATTGTCTTGCTGACTTTGTACTGGGTGTTGTTCTCAGTGTCTGGAGGCTGCCCACATTCCTTGACTCCTTGACTGTATTCTCCATCTCCAAAGCTAGCAATGGTGGGTGGAATCCTTCTCAAATCTTTTGACCTCCTCTTCCGTCTCATCTCTCTGCTTTTCTCTTTCACCCAGCTCACTATCTGACTCACCTGCCTTCCTTTTCTACATTTAAGGGCTCATGAAATTACATTGGATTCTTCTGAATCATCTAAGATACTCTCCCTATTTTAAGGTCAGATGACTGGTAACCTTAATTCCATCTGCAAAGTCCCTTCAGAGCAGTACCTAGATTAATGATTAATTGAACCAAAAGATGGAATTTTGAAAGAGACAAACATCTTTAGAATTCCACCTACTGTAGCACTAATTTAGTTCAAACTTCTGACTTTAAAAATTGGAAAGTTTAGGATAAAGTGTTTTATCCAAAGATTCATCCACAGTTCTAACACTACACTAATAAATAGATGAGACTACATTTTTTATATTGAGACTATTAGATCATCTGCTCAGGAAAGAATACATGGGAGCCTATCCAATTTTCATAATAAGTCATTATTATGCTCCCCTCTAATCAATAACACAAAATAGCCCTACTCTAAGGCTTCATAAAGAATTTAAACTGTGAGCTATATTGTTTCTGTCAAAAATTTTAGCCAACATAATTGATACTTGCAGGGTGGTATTGAGTTCTTTAGTATTGAGTTCTTTCTTCTGGATCAGAGTACTCTTTCTGAAAAGGGCCCCATAGTAAATAGCTCACACTTTGGGGACATTGGGATTCTGTTGCAACCACTCACTCATGACATTGTAGCATGAAAACAAGAATATAGGCAAATAAATGAGTGTAAATGTGTTCCAATAAAAACATATTGACAAAAATAGTCAGTGGATCAGATTTGGTTCATGGGGGTCAGGGGGATCAGCTTAGATTGCAAGTCCTTAGAGTAGAGATCTGGATCCTGTATCTCTGTACTTAATTCCTGTAGCCAACCCAACCACATCATTTCCTCTTGTCATGCAGAAAGGATTACATTCTATGTTACGACCTTGACTTTAATTGAAATTAGATTATTAAAAATGTGATTATATTTTTAAAAATTGCGTAGCTTCTTCTAAACTGTTGTTAAGTTCAGTATGTATCATATTGATCAATGACCCTCAAATTCTCCACATTACAAATTTCCTTCAAAATTTAGTGTCAGGAAGGTGTGTGTGTGTGTTTGGGTGGAGGGGGTGTTTTCTCATAATGAATTAGCATGTTTCAGTTTTTCAGACAAAAAATATTACCTAACCTACCACGTTTCTCTTTTTTTACGTGACTTATGAGAAATCTAGACTCAAAATGGGTGCTCACTTTTATTCTTATATGTATAAGCTTTTAAAGCACATGTATCTCCCCTTTCTCCTTGTTTTCTTTAAATTTTGCTCCTATAGCATATATGGTTTTAATTATAATGTACCTGAAATCCTTACAAATGAATACACAATCATAGATTTGGGATGAAAATTCCTGTTTATGCTCAGTCTCCCTCAAATCTAAGTATTGGTGCTCACATTTTATGAACTTTAATTAATTTTCTACATTCTCTATAATTAATTAATTTTCGGCATGCCCTATACATTGATAAAATTGGTCTTTTGTGCATTTATACTTCTAATCAGAGTAAGTGCTATTTCTATGCAGTTATCTCTATCTTAATAAACTATATCAGTTTATACTATATATACAGGGTTTCTCAAGCTTGGCACTGTAGACATTTCGGACTAGAAATTTTTGTTGAGAGAGGCTGTTTTCTGCATTTTGGTATGTTTAGCAGCATCACTAGCCTCTGCCCACTAGGTTCCCATAGCGCCTCCACCGAGTTGACAACCAAAAATGTCCCCAGAGAGGGGCAGGTGGTGGGGGCTAGTTGATTTATACAGAAAAATGCGCAAATTATTATTAACATTGATAAATTTTCATAATGAGAGTGCGCTAGATTAATGAATGCACAGGTTAAGAAATAAAACACTGCTAACATCCCACAAAGCTCCTTCTGGCTTCCTTCCCATCACTACCTCTCCAAAACATAAACACCTTTATGATTCATAAGACTATAGATTGTTTTTCTGTTTTTGAACTGAGCATAAATAGAATTAAACAGAATGTACCTTTGTTGCTTTCAATCAACATTACTCTTATAAGATTTCTTCACATTAAGCATAGAGATAATTCTTCCATTTTTATTGCTATATGCCATAATTTACTTATCCATTTTACTGTTATGGGAAATTTGGTCTTCCCCATTGTTACTTGTGTGAATGTTTTAATTCAATTCAGTTTCTTCTGTTCAGATTTTCTTCTTCTTGTGTTACCTTTCTCAGAACGATTTTTGAGGAATTTGTACATTTTTTCTTATTTTCAAGTGTATTGGCAGGATATTTTTAAAAATATTATCTTATTAGTGTTTTAGTTACTGTAGAATCTATAATTATCCCTACCCCTATCCCCGTTTTCATTCCCAGCATTAGCAACTTGTGCTTTTTCTTCCTCCTTGAACAATTGTGCCAGAGGATATAATTTTACTAATTTTTTCAAAAATCAACTTCTGGTTTTGTTGATTCCCTCTAACATGTATTTGCTACCCATATTATTCATTTCTTCTCTTATCTTAACTATTTCCTCTTCTTAATTATTTAGTGTTTATTTTGCAGTTCTTTTTCCTAACAGCGAATATGTGATATACATACGAAAGCTATATATCACTGACTTGAAAGTTTTATAAAAGAATTTTCTATTACATGCATTGAAGGGATAGATTTCTGCTTATCCTACAAATTTGTTATGATATATTTCACTGTAATTAAGTCCAGAATATTTTTAATTTCCATAATGATATATTCTCTAACCCACATGACTATGTTTTTCCAAATATTTGGGAATATTCTTATCTTTTTTGCCATTTATTTTTACCTTAATTTCCCTAACATAAGAGAGCATATCTGATTAAATTTCTTTAAATTTTGATGAGCTTGTTTTCTATAGCACCTCATATCATGAATTTTGGGAAGACTTTGTGCACTTAAAAAATATATGTTCTGCTATTGTTGTCTTCAATGTTTTTCAGTTTCAATTATGTCAGATTATTTCATCTTCTTTAGATCTTTATACTTATTGACTTTTTAAATTTTGTTCTATCAGCTATTGAGAGAAGTATGAAAGTCTTCCACCTTAATATTAATCTGTCTTTTACTCTCTTAAGTTCTGACATTTTTTGCTGTATATAATTTTTAGCTATGTTATTGAGTACATATTCATTTTAGAGTGGATATATTTGCCCAGTGAATTGATCTTTTAATCACTATGAAATTGCAGTCTTTAAATCTGGTATTACTTATTGTACTTAGGTCTATTTTTTCTGACATTAGCATATCAGCAAGAGTTTTCTTTTGTTTTTATTTTCCCCCCTGTAGTTTTTTTCAATGCTTTTTTTATCCTTATATTTAGAGTAGATCTCTTTAAACAGTGTATAATTAGACTTTCTATTTCAATTCAGTCTGAACATTTTTGTCTTTTAATTGGAATATTTAGCCTATTTAGATTTAATGTAATTATTGACATATTTGGTTTTGTATCTATAATCTCACTATTTACTTTCCATTTGTCCACCTAGTTATAGTCTCTTTCCTTTCTTATTTTATTTTGGATAAATGATTTTTTTATTATTTTATCCCCCATTAACAGGTTATTTAAATATTATTTTTATTACAGATTAAACATGTATCAATTATTTATTATTGTCTATTATTAAGTATATTATTATGTATTAGAAAATATAATAAAATCAGAACACATTCACTCTACTTATTGCAATTTCAATATTCATTTTATTGTTGTCATGAATTTTAATTCGTCATGTAGTTTGGACCCAACACAATATTAAAAGTAGTATTTTGTACAGTCAGTATTCATGTATGTTTACCCATATGTTTACTTCCTACATTGCTTTTTATTCCTTCATGAATTTTCATGTTTATTTGCAACTTCATTTCCTCCTGCTTGGAAATCTCGATTTAGCATTTCTTTTAGTGCTTTTTTAGTGTGGGTTTTCTGATGATAAATTATCTCAGTTCTTGTTGGTCTGGCAAAGTCTTTACTTTGATTTCATGTTTAAGGGATAGTTTCACTAGGTATGGAATCCTAGATTGGCAGCTATTTTCTCTTAGTACTTTGACAATGGTTTTTTTGTGTGTTCTGGCCTCCATTATTTCTATTGAGGAGTCAGCTAGCTGTTAGTCTTACTGCTGCTCATTTAAAGATAAAATAGACCTGAATGAGCCTAGAGGACATTGTTAAGTGAAATAAGCCAGTCACAGAAAGACAAATACTGCAAGATCTCACACATATATGAAATCTTAAAAAGTCAGTCTCATAGACACAGAAAGTAGAACAGTGGTTACCAGAGCCTGGGAAACGTAGGGGGAAGGGGAAGATGGGGAAAGGTTAGTCAATGGTTATAAAGATACAAATATATAGGATGAATAAGTTCTAGTGTTCCATTAAATAGTATGGTGACTACAGTTAACAATAATATATTATATATTTCAAAATAGGAAGAAAGAATTTTGAACGTTCTCACCACAAAGAAATGATAAATGTCTGAGGTGATGGACGTATTAGTCTGCTTTCTGTTGCTTATATCTGAAACTGCATAATTTATTAGAAAAGGAAATTTATTTCTTACAATTTGGGGGGCTAGGAGGACCAAGGTTGAGAGGCACATCTGGTGATGGTCTTCTTGATGGAACTCTGTACAGAGTCCTGTGGCTATGTGGGGTATCACATGGTGAGGGCTGCACAAGAAAGCATTTTTAAATGCTCACTTGCTCTTTTTATAAAGCCCCTGGTCTACTGCCTGATAACCCATTAAACCATTAACACATTAATCCATGAATGGATTCATTCATTCATGGGAGTATATTCCTCATGATCCAATCACCTCTGAAAGGCCTCACTTTCAAATACCATAGTTGCATCTCCCACCATCTTAACACTGTTACAATGGGGATCAAGCTCCAACATTAGCCTGAGCAGAGGAGGGGCGATATTCAATCCACGGCAGTTGGCAGGCCAATAACCCTAATTTGATTATTATTATATACATATATTGAAACATCACTCTGAACCCCATATATATGTATAATTCTTGTGTGCCAATTAAAAATAAGTGAAAAATATTTTTAAAATTAAAATAACATGTCCCTTTCTCTCCAGCATCTCTGGCTCTCTACTTTCTTATCACCTCAAATACTGGTTTCCTAAGCAGTTTGAGCAGTGATTTTTTTCTTTGTAGCTCTTTGAGGTTGCAAAAAAATCCACCAGTTTTGCTGCCTCATAGCATTAGTCACCTGGATAGATTGATTCTCTCTCTCCTTTCCATCATCAAAAAAAATAAACGAATATTCCAGGAGAAAAGCTACTCTTAAAAGATCAGCTTCTCTGTTATTTTTTTCTCTCTGGATTAATGGACCTTCACGTACTGGTTGCCTCAGTAGTTTTCAGATACCTTTTTTTACTTCTTTTATTTTAATTTTTAGTTGTACCGGTAAGAGTGTTTGTTTCCTCAACATTCCCAACCTTAAGTTTTAAATTTTAAAAAAAAGAAAAATTATAGATCGAAAAAAATAATTTTCTTTTTAACTTCCTGATATAATTTCCCAGTTTAGGAATTTAAGATATCAGTATGAAGATGATACAAAGTAAATTGTGAATTATAATTTGTTGCTACATGAACAAACTTTAGGATCTTTATAATTTATGTAAGGCCAAACTTTGAAGTGGTAAGAAATGCATCATCCAATCTCAGTGGCTTACCACAAAAAAGGTTCATTTTTTTTTTTACCATGTAAAATGTATTGTATATTGGTAGCCCCTCCAAGACAGCTGTCTTCCAAGATGTGACTCTGGAATCTAGGTTACTCTATCTTGTGATGCTACCATATGTTCATGGATTTTCCAGGATCCTCAAAGAAGGTTATGATAAAGCGTGGGTCATTCATACCCTCTCTTAACTTCTCTGGAAGTGCCACTTACAATTTGCACTTTCAGTCTATGGCCCCAGACTCATTGCAAGGGAGGCTGGAACATGTGAAGGACCACACAGAATATTTGGTGAGCATTAGTATCTATGTGAAAGTAATTGTCTATGATATACAAAGATAAAACTGCAAAATACATTAACTACATTGACCATCGGCATAAGAAATATTGCAATAAGGATAGGAACTTTATTCAATGAACAGTAAAATGTAAGTGAATTCTAATTGATCAGATAGGACATAATAATAAATCTGTGTGTTCATTTATTTTTAGAGGAAATATTACCAAACCAGCAAAACTAAGAAGACATTCAAATCTTCATTCTCTAAGATGTTGTTGATCTGATTGCAGATTGAGCATTCACAGTCTGATGTACCCTTAAAAACTGGAGTTCAATAGCAGTAAGTAATTCTTAGGTGAGTGGTAAATGGAATACCTAACTCTTCTATTTCCTTATCACAATTCTTTAATAAGCTATGGGAAAAACAATTTGGCATTTTTTAAATGTTGTTTTTGAAGGAAGAATATTAAAGGATAGTAGAAGTATAAATTGAGAAAATGGCATGGAGTTATTGGTAGTCTTCAAAGTGATTTTGAGAATAATAATTTAGAAAACTACTAGTCTAATGGAATACAAAAAAACGTTTGAAAAGGCAGTATGAAAGAAAATTCTTTTTTATTCAATTTCATATGTTATGTTTCAAAGAGGAGGAGATGATAACAATAACTAGTTATTCATACACTGCAGTTACTTTATTTATAAATGAAGATAATGCTTTATCATTTTTAGATAGGACTTGTGGTTTGTGTTTTGAATTGTTTTTCAAATGTGGGTGGTAAGTTTTCACTAATTTACTCATATTAACACTCCATAATTCACTTCTGAACAGGAGAAAAATTTTTCAACCCAGTTCTTGGTTTAGGAAAATTTGTCTTGAATCACAACAGAGCAAAATTATCTGATGTATACATGAATAAATGTATGAACTTTGCAACATTAATATCATATCTGTTGAATCAGTCCAATGCTTTCTATTTTTATATTGCAGATAATAAGTATACTTTTACTTTTTAAAATATACATTTAAATGTAATATATATCACACCTTTTAGCAAATGAGTCCCTCCTTGTATCCTAGAACTTTTCTCAAAGTCCTTCAGTGAGTAAATATTTAATACATACATAGATCTTTTCTCAGCAACTCAAATTACAGAGCTCATTTAACACAAAATTATTCAACCACTGCATTTCATTTTCTAAGTGAACAAAAACCTTTAATTGCAATCACGTAAGTTGGTTGGAAAAATATTGCTTGTTTTAAAGAGACTTAAAAATGATACTCTTAGAAAATTTTTAAAACACTGTATAGAAATTGATTATTTACCAAATATATGTATGTATGTATACACATATTCATACAAAATGAAGAGTAAGTATACTTACTTTTGAAATAAAGCATGAGGTGTGTGTGTGTGTATGTGTGTGTGTGTAGGTGAGAATTATAGAAATTCAGGTTTACTAACCATTATAGCTGAATATTTTTTTGCAAAGTCTGTCTTAATACTACTTGTACATGTGTGTGCACACAAGTATATGTTTTCAACTCTCAAAGCAAATCTAAAAAGTAAAATGATATGAAAACCTTCCCATACATTACTTTATAAAAACTGTGAAAATCTTTTTAGGACTCATGAGAATAAATCTCTTGTTAAGCATGAGATTGGCACCATAAAATGTAAGGGGATGATCAGGGTCATAATTGAAAGAGTGTAATAAAAATGACATGTCATTTTTTATGCAGTAATATAGGATTCTTATATAACCCTACTCCCACAAAACATAACTCTCTTAGTTCAGAACATTCTACCATTTCTTAATTGTGACTCTGGTCACATTTCCCCCCCTTAATCCTATTCTTTGAATCTTGAAAAAAATCTGCTGAACACTAATTATTTAACCTTGCCTCCTACCTACTTTCCCTCTTTATTCTGAGGTTTCTTAAGGGCTATAATGAGCTGTCCCCACACAAACAGGCCAAATTACTAGATAATTACAGCTGGGCCTGTGAATGTTCTCACTCCTCCTTTCTTACAGTTTCACAACATTATGAGAATCGTCTGTCACCTCCCTACCAATTAGGAACAATTACTACTTTATAACATTAGTGGTGGCAGGCTTATTATGTTTGAGTATATGTAGAAGTAAGGTGGTGGTAGGGAAGAAATTCAGGGCCCAAAGGGGTCATTGTCACATGAGAGACCTCAATAGTTTATATCCATTGTTTTAATTTCATTTTTTCAGGATTACAGCTGCAAAGATTTATATTAATTCTATTAGATGAAAGCGAACATCATAAATATATCCAAGATTGTGTTTTCTCCTTTTGCACAGGATAATATCTCATTTTGATGGCTTTAGTTTTCAAAATAATGGAAATGGCTCCTGATCACTGTATGGGAGAAAAAAAAAAGTGTTATTTATTCTTTGGTTTCCTAGTAAAGACATCTTTTTATTTATTTATTTATTTTTGTGGAAAGTATATTCCTGGCATTTGAATTTAGTTTCCTAAGCCATATCAAGAATGTCATTGAAAAAGAAGGTACTGAGACCCAGAAGAATAACAAAACATTCCTTTCCAATCTTTATTTAAATAGGAGAGTTTAGGTCAAGGTAAATCTCCATCAAATATTCAGAATGAAGAAGTTTTAAACTTTTTTAAGACTGCTAAATAGGTAGTTAACTGTTCTCTTTTTGCGGATATGGGGCATAGCAGACTTACCTACCTTAGCTTATCTGTTCTCAAGTTCTTCCTTTTTTTCTAATGACATTTTTATTACTTCTAAAAGGAATTTTTTGAGGATGTGAATGATATTTGTTGGGCAGCAGGAGGAATAAGAATGAAGTCAGAGTCCCCCATTCCAGAAACAAACAAACAAACAACCCCTTATTTTGTGTTGTGTTTGAATGCTTTCTTTCTTTGAAAGTATATTCTAGGAAGTTTGTTGTACCGTAATGAATCTGGTCTTACCATCTCTTTTGGTGCTTGGTTCCTGTGAAGGCCCTCACTCCATGGCTGCAAAACACATTATTGAGCTTTTCCCTTGGATGGCATCTTAATTAGCCTACCTCATTCATGCTTCAAAGAAAGGAGAGATTTAGAAACCCTCATGGAATGGAGAAGAAACAGGGCAACTTTAATATTTATTAGAAGCAAATTAGGAACTGCTGTAGATACAATTAATGGGAGAAAATTTTCAGATGTAATCTGTAACAATGTTGACAGTAGTGTGAGAAAGGAGGATGATAGAGAGACTATATTATTATTATTATGGAAGAAGGAAACTACTATTGTCAAATTTGGGATCGTCATTTTAGCTGAGAATGAAAAATGTATTTCAGAGTTAAAGAAAAAGTAGGGGAAACAAAGTGAAACCTGAGATTATGAAACACACATGTGAAAAGTTTGATAATTAAAAGGGGAAAAGTGTTACGAAGAATAAATAAAGTAATTTTGCAGAATGATATTTTTGCATATTTCAAGGCAGGAAGGAGAAACTGAATGAAGAAAGAGGGCAAAGAATTTCAAAGATATGGGATCTAAGGTATATATTTCTTTCCAAAATTGGAAGAAAAACTATAATATACCTTTTTTATATTGGTTAAGAAGTAATAGAAAATGTGAATAAAAATAGAAGTATATTGAGGCAAGGAATGTACACTGAGTGTGCTTATTCTTTTCAGTGAATTAGAAAAAATACATTGTATCTCACTTAGAAAGTGCAGCAGACATTCTGGAGGAAAAGAAAATGCTGCGTAAAGGATCTAGCCTTGACTGACAAGCAAATTAAAAAGAAATCAATATCAATAGTAACTCTCTGGTAGTCTGGAACTAATAGACAAATCAGTTGTTCAATAAAAACATCAAAGGAAATAGCATGTTCTGTATAATGCAATCAAATAATTAGTGGATTGAATACATCTTTCAATTTTTTTATTGTGTGTGTGCATCAAACACCCATGCGTATGATATTCTCTCTAGATAGAACCAATGTTAATTGACTCAAACCTTCATCATGTACTAGTTATTAAAGAAGTTTTATACTTTATACCATATAAAATGCTAATAATAGGTACCAGGAAAAAAAAAATACAAATCTCAGCAAGAAGAACTATAGGATTGATCTTATAATTTACAACAGACAGATACTTTTACAAGGCTTTGGTGTTTTGGTCAAGTGTCAACATAATTCACTTGATGCTGCAACTGTTAAGCATTTTTATCACCAAATACTAAACTACTGTGTTGTAAAATAACCAGGTCAAGGTAGCTAATGTATCAATTACCTCATGCATTTATCATTTCTTTGTGACAAAAACATTCAAAAGTCTTTCTAGCTATCATATGATTTTCAAAACTTATTATTAACCACAGTCACCCTACTGAGCAATAGAACATTAGAACTTATTTTCACTATCTAATTATAATTTTGTACCTGTTGGCCAACCTCTCCCTCTTTTCCCTCTTCCTGCCCGCCCTCTCCTCCCAAGTCTCTGGTAACCACTGTTCCATTCTCTGCCTCTATAATATCAACTTTTTTTCTTTTCCTTGGATTCCACATATGAGTGAGGTCATGTGGTATTTGTCTTTCTGTGCCTGGCTTACTTCACTCAACATAATGACTTTCAAATGTATCCATTTTGCCACAGATGACAGGATTTTTTTCTTTTTTTATTGCTGAATAGTATTCCCTTGTGTGTATATAAACTACATATTTTAATCCACTCATCTATTGTTAAACATTTAGGTTGATTCCATGTCTTGGCTATTGTAAATTGTGCTGCAATAAACATGGGAGTGCAGCTGTCTCTTCCACATACTGACTTCATTTCCTTTGGGTATATACCCAGTAGCATGATTGTTAGATCAAATGGTAGTGGTGCTAGTTTTAATATTTCGAGGAAACTCCATGCTGTTTTCCATAACAGCTGTACTAGTTTACACTCTCACTAACAACATGCAGTATTCCCTTTTCTCCACATCCTTGCCAACACTTGTTTTCTTTTGTCTTTTTGATAATAGCCATTCTAACTGGAATGAAGTGGTATCTCATTGGTGTTTTGATTAATGCATTATCTTTGGTGATTTTTCATAATGTAAGGTTAAATTTTTGGCATGACCAGGAAAAATTAAAGAAACAGAAAATTTTCAGAAAAAGAGAAACACAGTTTCTTTTTTCTTTTTCTTTTTTCTTTTTTTTTTTTGACCGGTAAAGGGATCGCAACCCTTCATGGTGTGGTCTGCACCATGCTCAGCCAGTGAGCGCACCGGCCATCCTTATACAGGATCCAAACCCGCGGACTCAGCACTATGAGCACCGCACTCTATGAGTGAGCCATGGGGCTGGCCCGAAACATAGTTTCTTATCCAAGAAAAAACACTGTGGTATCTATCTTGCATGGCTATTCAGTTCCTTAGAGACTCCAAAGTTTCCATTTTCACCAGTATTTAATCTTTTACCAGTTCCTTAATTTAAAAATATGTGTTTATGGTATTTACCCTGGAGAAATAAAAACTATGTTCACACAAAAACCAGTGCATGTGTCTTCATAGAACTTTTACTTATAATAGCCTATAATGGAAAATAACCCAAACATCCTTCAATATGTGAATGATCAAACAACCTATCATACATCCATACCAAGGAATACTACTCAGCAATAAAAAGGAAACACTATTGATATATACATCAATTTGGAGGGATCCCAAGGGTGCGGAATATAAATATACTATAAAGCAAATGTACTTCACAGGGCCTGGTTTTCCAAAGCCATGCAGTTTCAAATATTGACCTTGTGGAGGACTGGAAATTTTCCTCAGGCTGTAAAGTCTCTGGTGTAAGATAAAGATTTGTGGCACAGCAAGGTTGCTGGCTCAAGGACAGATTAGTTACTGATTGTTATGTAAAGATACTGAGAAATTGCTGTAAGATCACTTAATTGTCTAATGGAATGTCATCTGGCTTGTTTCACTGAAAGTTACCAGCCTATATTGTTAAACTATAACCCCACCTATGTTCTCTTCCTGTAACTTCCTGGTCTGGAAAATAAATGCAGGAAGAGAACCCCAATTCAGGGTTAATTTCACAAGGAAGGGATGCCTCTCACTTGAGGGTTCTGGTGGGAGATTAACCACTTTGGGGTCTCTCACTGCTCAGAAGAGATGGGCTTTGAGTAATCCTTTGCATCTCCATCACCCAGGGGATGTGGGGTGACAAATCTGTGGGGGGCAAAGCAACACAAAGAAATTACACTAAATGAAAAAAAAAAAGTCCCAAATTGTTACCTACTATATGATTTAATTTATAAAACAGTCACAAAATGACAAAATCATAGAGCTGGAGAACAGGCTAGTGGTTTCCCAGAATTAAAAAGGTGGTGAGCAGAAGATATGGCTATAACTATAACCATAGTTATATATATATAACTCAAGGAGTCCTTATGATGGAAGTGTTCTCTATCTTTACTATGGTGATGGTCATAGAAATCTACAAATGTGGTAAAATTGCAAAGTACCAAATGTACACACAAACACAAATGAGTGCATGTAAAACTGGTGGGATTTTGATTTCATCAATATCCACTTCCTGGTTGTGATATTGTGTCATACGTAACACAAAATACTACCACAGAATGGTGCACAAAATTTTTCTGTAGTATTTTTTACAAATGTATATAAATCAATAATTATCTCAAAATAAAAATGTTTAAAAACAAAGATACATTCATGTTTGAGGGACAAAGAGGTCAGTTCTAGCTGAGAGACTGGGTAAGAGTAATAGAAGAAGTGACATTTGAGTTAGCCTTAGAAGTTAAATATGATCTTCATGAGTGAAAATTGCCTAGGACAAAATATTACAGGTGAATAGAAGGGAATAAGGCAAAACATTGCATTAATAAAGTCATTCATTATGTTAACAATTATTTATTGAGAATTACTAGATGTCAGGCATTTTATACAAGATGTTGGGAATAAAATGAAAGGAAAAAATATATGTGAGGATACTTCCAAAACTTTGTGTTAATATTCTTATTTGTTAATTCCATTTTCCACAGATTTTCTGAAGTACCCTCATATTCATGGAAATTGCATATTGCCCATCTAATATAATCAAGTATTGTATAAACGTATGTACAATGGTCACTGACTATTATGGAGAACAATCAGGAAGAGGAAAATTTTCAAAGATGTTCAATCATGTAGTTACATAGTAATATTCAAAGTCAGAGGAACTGATTACAAGTTTAATTTTAATGAAACAAATGGTATGTGGAATAAAAAATAAGGTTAAATGTCAAAAGTTGATACTACCAGGTTGGCTCACTCGGGAGAGTGTGGCCCTGGGCGTGCCGAGGCGCGGGTTCAGATCCTATATAGGGATGGCCTGTGCGCTCACTGGCTGAGTGTGGTGCGGAGGACACCAAGCCAAGGGTTGCGATCCCCTTACCGGTCCCAAAAAAAAAAAAAAATAGTTGATGTTACCAGCACACCATTTATATCAGGCACTGTGATAGATGCTGAGCAGAGAATGCCATGCCTGTTCCATAAACTTCTGTTCTAGTAGATGGAGAAAGAGACAAACAAGTAGGAACATAAACAATAAAATTAGTGAACATGATAAGTCTTTGCAAGTAAAACTAGACTGGATGACTCGATAGAGTAATTAATTGATGGTGGTGCTGATGGGGCTGGGGATCTCAATAAAGCATTACATAGAGTAGTCAGACAAAGCCTCTCAGAACAAAGTGAAACTTGGAAAACAATGTCGCCCGCCATGGAAATTGGAATGGGAAGACATTCTAGGCAAAATTAAAGCAAACGCAAAGGTCTAAAGTAGAACACAGCTTGGCATACTAGAACAAAAAAGAGGATTGCGTGGAGCTTAGTGAGCAAGTGGGAGAGTAATAAAAGATGAGGTTCAGGAGAGGATAGCAGGTGCAAATTTTTCATGGTATTTTCAACCATGGTAAGAATTTGGTGTTCTAATTTAAGCAGGGAATAATACATTATGGATAAATTACATAATACTTTATCTTTTTTAAAGATTGCTTCTGCCTTCTTAAGAGAAATGAGTTGGAGAAAGCAAGAAAAAAGAGGGAAACAAATCTAGGAGTCTAAAGTGGTATCCATATAAAAGAAAAAGATTATTTAGACTAGGATAGTGACAATGGAGATACAATGAAATGAAAAATTCTAGGTATATTTGAACATAGAATTAACAGAATTTGCTGATGAAGTTTGGACTGGAGTTAGATGACATATGAAAGGGAGGAATCAAAGATACTCAGGATTTTGGCTAGTGAAACAAGTTGAAGGTTAGTGATTTTTTTATAATAAGAGGAAGAATATGAAAGTGACCTACTTTTTTTCTGTTCTAATTTTAAAATTATTTTTTAATTGACCCATAATAATTGCACATATTTATGGGGTATAAGGGTATATTTCAATATATATATATACACAATATGTTATGATAAAATCAGGATAATTAGCATGTGCATTACGTTGAACACATCATTTTTTTGTGTTGAGAACATTTGAAATTCTGTATTCTAGCTATTTAAAAATATACAACAACCCACTGGGGACTTGAGGCATGGAGCTGGGGGAAGTTGAACCCAGATACAACTGGGCAAGATGCCAGTACCACCCAAGGTCCCTCCACGATCCTGAACCTAGCTGCAACCAGGTAAAGAGCACAGCAAAAACACCATTTTCACATGGATAGCCCTTCATAGCCACTGCAATTGTCATGGCAGCTGCAAAAGTAGCTAGTCTCTATGTCTCTACAGCAGCAGTCACAGCCACTGTGTAGATGGCATGCCAGACTCTCCATTGACTCAAGGAGAGGAACCAGCAGAGACCAACAAAACAAAACAAAAACAAGAGGTCCTCTCTCCACAAAGCACAGTCCAGAGTAATAGAACAAGCATCTGATTTATGATAAGAGGGGAAGACTTGATTACACCTGTCTAAGAACTGGACAGATCATCTAGGCAACAAACCACCAGAGAAACAATGAATCTATCAGATGAAGAGAACAAATCTACTGTTATTAGAGGGGGAGGGGGAAAGGGAAGAAGGGAGAGGGGGAGGGGAGAGATTGGATAAGGGGCATAACGAATAAGTGATTTGTAACAATGAATATGCTAATAAAAAGAAAAAAGAAAAAAAGAAAAGGAAAGGAAAAACCACAAACACAAAAATAAAAATATACAACAAATTGTTGTTAAACACTGTCACCTAATACTACTACACAACACAAGAATTTATTCTCCTATCTAGCTGTGAGTTTGCATCCCTTAAACAATCTCTCCCTATCCTCCCTCCCCTCTACCCCTTCCAGCCTCTAGTAACCACAATTCTACTCTCTACTTCTATGAGCTCAACTTTTTTAGCTCCCACATATGAGTGAGAACATGGGGTATTTATCTTCCTGTGCCTGACTTATCTCACATCCATGTTGCTGCAAATGGCAGAATTTCATTCCTTTTTACAGCTGAGTACTATTCCATTGTGCATATACACCACATTTTCTTTATCGAGTCGTCAGTTGATGGATACTTGGGTGGATTCCATACCTTGGCTATCGTGAATACTGCCACAATAAACATGGGGGTACAGATATCTCTTCAGTATACTGATTTCTTTTCCTTTGGATAAATACCCAAGATTGCTGGATTCTATAGTAGTTCTATTTTTAGTTTTTTGATGAACTTCCCTACTGTTTTCCATAAGGGCTATTCTAGTTTACATTCCAACCAACAGTGTATTAGAGTTTGGAAAGGACCTGCTTTAAATAGTTTAACATTAGGATTCACCCCAGGGGACCTGAAGATGATGGCAAAGGGAAGCCACAGGCCTTGGCCCCTTCTTCTTCACAACCAGGCCAGCCACAAAGCTGGAACTGAAAGACCTGGAAACAAATACCTGGGGTCTCTGAGATGGGGGGCCAAGGGCCTTAGTCTTGCACCCCTTTTCCCACCACCACACACAACATCCTAGAGTGTATCTATGAGACATGAAGGTTTCTATGGGGTGTGTAACTTATCTGCTCATGTCCTTCACCAATTTTCTGCTTAAATTTTTCTAATTTGTTTTTTTAAGAGTTCTTTTTTCACTAAGGATGTCAATCTTTGTGTTAAATTTGTTCCTTATCAATTGACATTAAAATTAATGTAAACAATAGTTTAATATTAGACATCCAAACATTTAAGTTGAGTAGGCAATTGGATACCTTAGACTAGAAGTCAAGAGGGATATTGGAATTGGAGTTTGATAGTCATTAGCACAGAAATTCCTCTTAAAGGGTCATGAGATTATCTAAGGAGTGGATAAAGAGCAGAAGAGGTCCCAAGTAGAGATTGGTTATAAAAGAGACATATAGCAAAGGAAACTGAGAAGAAAGCAGAGTAGTGGAAAGAAAATCTAGAAACTGAGATGTCAGAGAATCCAAAAGAAGAAAGAAAAGCCAAGGAAAACATGATTAACAGTTATGAAATATCAAGTAAAAGGCAGAAGTATTCACTGGGTTTGATAAGATGGAAGTCATTGGTTATTTCAGTAAAGTAATTTCACAATGATAGTAAAAAAGAAGCAACACTGAGTACTAAAGAATCAAAAGGAGGTGAGGAAGTAGAATATTTACTTCAAAGGGGAACAGAGAAATGGGACAATTTTTAGCACAGGATATACAGCATACATAGCTATTGATAGAAAATTTTTCAATAAAGGACAAGATAAAATGATGCCAGGAGAGAAGAGAGAAATAAAAGAGAAAATAGGGAAAGGGATCCAAAGCATATGTGGAAGAGAGGATTTGTTTTCTTTGATTTCAGTGGGAAAGGAGATCATGTTTATGGCATGGTAGGCCTTTGGTAATTTCAATGAAGTTTGAGTCAAGGTCATCATCTAGTGAGTGAGTGAGATGGGTCCATGGGGAGTCCAAAATATAGAAGATATAAAATAATCACCACAGAAAGTGGGGCAAGTAATTTAGTAATGAAAATGGAGGCAAATGCCTGGGTAGTTCTTAGCATCCATCTAAGTACCAAGATCATGAATATAACTAGTTAACTTGGATTAATTTTATTTCAGCTATGCTCAGGTCACAGGATGAAGCACTGTGAGATGAGCACATAGGGAAGGAAGAAAAAAGGCAAGGTAGTTGGAAGCATTTACACCAAGTAATTACCATACAGTAACCAACTGTGGAATTTAAGTTGGTCAAATGAAGACCGGAAGTAAGAAACAGAGAGTGACAAATTGTGGGGTCAATGGTGTGGAGACCTTGATGCTACAAGAAGTTTACGTGATATGAAAGGGTAAGAGGTAGTGATCATGGATGATAGAAACGGAAAATTTTGAAGTATCACAAATTGCTGCTGCTGACAAATCAAAGTGATCTTGGGAGACAGTGCAGAACAATTCTCCAGCTGGCCTTGGACTGACACAGTTTTCCCCACTTCTTGCTTGTTGTTATCAAGAACAGCTGCAGAACATGCTGGGAATGCAACATCCTGAGATAAGGGAGAGTTGGCCAGAACAGCCCAGGCTCTGCTCCAGTCCCTCTCCCCACCACAACAGAATGTCCTTGAACACTTCAGCCCCGTGAGTCATGTGACCCTGATGTGTATAACTCAGGGCAGACTGCCTTTTGGGTTCCCTCATCTGCAGTCCAAGTGGCACATACACAGTCATGACTCTATTCCCTCTGTGCAGCTTTTTGAGACTTGGAGGACTGTCTCACAATTGATCTTGGGCTTCTGTTGTCCCTGGCTGCCTATCTGTAAATAATAAATCCTCTTCATGTAACTTGTTGTGTATTGGTGTTCTTTCTCACTGGACTCAGACAAGTTGGTAACCAGTGCACAATAAATGTGCTTCACAGAGAGCATCTGAGATATGAATACAGGAGATTATTGAAGGGAAAGATGTCAAGGAGCCAACAGACAAGACTTTTGAATCAGTCATCCACATATAAAATTAGCACCAAGGAATACAATGCAACCTGTAATATAGGTTAAGCATCTTCCAAGTCTTTCTGATTCTGAGCTTTCTGAAGGTTGATAATTGTATTAGTCTGTTTTGTGTTGCTACAACAGAAATACCTGAGACTGGGTAATTTATAAGGAACAGAGGTTTATTTGGCTTACGACTCTGGGACAGCTGCATCTGGCACGGGCCTCAGGCCGCATCTACTTGTGGCAGAAAGCGGCAGGCAGCTGTCGGGTACAAGCAGATCACATGGTGAGAGGAAGCAAGAGACAGGGGAGGAGGTGCCAGGGTCTTTTAAACAACCGGCTTTCATGGGAACTAATAGAGTGAGATCTCACTCAGGACCCTCATCCCCCAGGGAGAGCATTAATCCATTCATGAGAGACCTGCCTCCATGATTCAAACAGCTTCCAACACTGTCACATTGGGGATCAGATTTCCACATGAGTTTTGGGGGGACAACCCATCCAAACTCTGTCAATAATAAAGACTTATCTTGGAGCCCAGTTATGTTTAGGACCTTTTTTTTACATGAACTTTGTCAGGTTCTGCTGATACATATGGATTGCCAAGCATTCATCCCTAATGTAATATCTTCCAAAGCTCCTGGCCTGTTCTGTAAGCTTGGTTCTCCTTTGTCTTTGACAAATATGAATGCAATGAGTATAGCAGAGACCCTAAAGTTTCAAAATGAATCTTCTCTACCTAAGTTCTCATCTACATATTGTCACCTGTTTCTTGGTGATGTGCTCTACTTGCTAGTTTGGAGCTCCTTGTACAGTGGGAAATATTTTCACATATAACGAATGAGTTTATTTCCCCTAATAGTTCCCATAACCCTTCTCTTTCTTCTATTTGGCTATTTAGTCCTTGCAGCATCCATTGCCTCATGAAAGTTTTATTGGGTGAACCTCAGAAAAAACTTTTGAGTTTTTAAACCAAAGCTTTAAAATTGGATTGAAGTGAGTCAGGGCATAGGACTCACATGTGATATCAGTACTAGGCTTTCCACCCTTTGAGATTAGATCAAAGTTTCTCAAGAGGGGCACTACTCTCTTGAGATGTTTTGGGCTTGATAAGGCTTTGTTGTGGAGGCTGTCCTGTGCATTACAGGGTGTTTAACAGTATTCTTATTCTTTTCTTACTAGCTGCCAATTGCATCTCCCATAATTGTGACAACCGAAAATGCTTCCAGACGTTGCCAATGTACCCTGTGGGGAAAAACTGCTGGGTTATATTTTTTTGAAAAAAAAAATCCACTAGTTAAGAAATAAGGAAGACAGGCATCTTACACAAGCAGTGATTTTACATGCGATGTGGACACAAGGCAGAGTTGTTGTCTACAGCCTCGTGGTTTTAAAAAATAAGAAATATCTGCATGTAGTTTCTAGTCAGAGAGGCCATACCTTGCACCCTGGAATTTCCTTTAGTGCATGTGAAGTATGGGAGAGAAGTGCAATGTTCCCTATAACCTACACTACTTTTATGTGCTGTATTGTGTCCTCCAAAAATTTATATGTTGAAGTCCTAACCCCTAATATCTCAGAATATGACTGTATTTGGAGATAGGGTCTTTAAAGAGGTAATAAAGTTAAAATGAATTCATGAGGATGGGCCCTAATCTGATATAACTGGTGTCTTTTTAAAAAGATGAAATATGGGCACAGATATGAAGAGGGAAGAGCATGTGAAGACATAGGTAGAGCATGTGAAGACACAATGGCCATCTATTGCCAATGAGGCAGGGGAGGCCTGCAAAAAACCCACCCACTGACACCTTGATCTCAGATATATAGCATCCAGAATTGGGAGAAATTAGATTTCTGTTTTTTAAGCCACCTTGGCTGTTATATTTGTTATGGCGGTTCTAGCAAACTATTACAACTTCTTTGCTGCTAAATGACTGTCATTACTGACATCAAGAGGAGAAAACACTGACTAGGAGGAAGCTACACTAGGAAAATTCTAAAGCCAAGAGATTATGCAGCTATGAGGGTGGATTAATGACCAAGGACCAGAGAAGAATATTTGTCACATCAGAGGTCAGGCAGTAACACTAAGGACCATATCATGGTACTACTACATAGTGCTCCAGAATATAAACACAACTGGAGTAGAGGAGAGGCATTGATTGGTTGATATTATGTTTCCATGACTTAGAGAAATGGCAACTTAATGTATATACAGGATTAGGGAATTAAAATAAATAAATATATAAATATATATACATATATATAACTTTTTTTTTTGCACTTGGGTTGTGGCCTGTGATTTTGAGATGGGTTAACTAATTCTCAAATAGCAGTGCCGTTTTGGAACTGAAAACCACAAGGTCTGGAGACCAGCTGTACCTCATTGCTGAGGTGTGAGAAAAGAGGTAGAGGTCAAGGTTCTTCCATGGCTCCAGCTGTAACTACAGAGCTTGGACCCCAGCTCCTGACCACAGCAGAGCAGATGTCAGTGCTTCCCATGTCATGCAGCACATAAACTTCAGGACCAAGATCCTTTTCCTACAGTATGATATTCAGGCCAGCCAGATCCTTGCACACTGTGCAGAATGTGATGGGCCATGAGTAAGGCCTACACACTGGCAACTACTACATCTCTGGAAGTTTCCTGCCCATAAGCACTTTTTCAGACCTCTATGTGCTTGGTCAAGGCATACACCTCATTTATTTGGCAGATTTGTGCCTCTTGTCCTATTTACTGATGATTACTGAAGCATTCCCAGACTTGTCACGTCTATTGGAGACTACATCTAGAACAGCCCTAGTATCTTCTCTTCTACATTTGTTTCCCCAACACATGCAATACGCTCTAGTGAGTGGTTCTTGGTTCAGTCTCAGATACCTCTAGCTTCTTGTTCTGCTCATATTGACTTGTTTCCAGTTTGTCTCTGAACTGTTCCAGTCTATACACAAAATCTTGCACAAAAAACTCATGTATATGAAGGTGTAGTTTTCCCATGAAAAATTTCTCACTTATTCTGAGAGAGGAAATGGGGCAGGACTTGGGACTGAGAGAAGAGTAGAATTTTCTCTGCTTTGAGGGAAAGCATGAAAATGGAAAAGAGGAGTCTGGAAGCAAATGTAGCTGAGAATGGACACCACTTTAATCCTATTCTTAATCCTACTCTGGTGCTAAAGTCCTGTTTTGAAAAAAAAAAATTAAGCAAGGCTGATCCCAGGCTACCAACCTATGAGGTCCTGGCATGACCGAGAAGAGGTCACACCAAGGAAGATGAATGGCTAGTGACTTCACTCACTTTGGCACGCAACTTTAAGGAGGAGATCATAAAATAATTTAAAGCATTAAATGCCAGAGAAGAAAAATGATTGCCAATGTAAATTATATGTTACAAACATCACCTATCTCTCACAAGGAATATATATGTTAGCTCACTCTGTTGATCTGCCATTTACCATGTGACACCTGAGTTGCTGAATAGCATAACCATTGAAAACAAAGGCTTCACCAGATGTGTTTCCTGGATTTTGGACTTTCCCGCCTCTGAAACTATTGGGTCGTCTGTCCCCAAGTTCACTGATTGTATCCTCTGTTATCACTCTATTTGTAAATACCACATACTTCTCCCCAAGAATGTTAGATCTTGCCCATGACCATGATGACCCAACCTAGCATCACTCAATTCAGCAAGGAACTACTGTGTGCCACAGTGCCTGGACCATGGAGGCAGTCACAGACAATTCTGATGTTGAACATGGTCTAAGTGATCACACAGAGACTACACTAATGCATACCAAAACCTGGAACCAAACCTAAAACATCCTGCCCCACATTCAATGTAAAACACATCTGCAAGAGAGAGTCTCTCTCCTCAAAAGCCAATCCTGAATATTAGAAAAAGCAACTGCTTAACCAAATGCCCAGATGTCAAAATAGGGATACTAGAAATGTGAAAAAAAAAAAAAAAGAAAATTACATTCCCAAAAGAATGCAATAATCCTCTAGTATCAGACTCTGAACAACAGAAAACCTTCAAAATGAGTGAAAAGGAAATCTGAGCAATAATCCTAAGGAAACTCAATGGCATACAGAAAGACTAAGATGAGACAGTGAAATGAAAAAAACAATACTAGATATGGAGGAGAAACTTTATAAAGAGATAAATACCTTTAAAAAAGAATGTAGCAGAACTCATAGAACTAAGGAATTCATTCAACAAAATAAAAAAATATGAATGAGAGCTTAAGCAACAGGTCAGAAAAAGGAGAAGAATGAATGAATTTCTGACCTTGAAGACAGGCTTTTTAAAATAACCCATGCAGCCAAAGAAAAAAGAGAGAGAGAAAATAATTTAGAAAGTGAAGAAAACCTATGAGAGCTGTTAAACAAACTTAAACATAAAAACATCTGAATTATGGGTACTCTGGAAGGGGATGAGAAAAGAAAAGCATTAAAAACCTGTTCAACAAAATAATAGTGGAAAACTTCCCAGGAATTGGGAGAGATATGGACTTCCAGATCAAAGAGGCTCAAGGATCATCAATCAGATTTAATCCAAAAAAGTAAGTTCTTCTCCAGGACACCTTATAGTCAAACTATGAAAATTCAAAGACAAAGACAGAATCCTAAAAACAGCAAGAGAAAAGCATGAAGTTATCTATTAAGAGAGCCCCCATCAGACTGACAGTAAATTTCTCAGCAGAAACATTACAGGCTAAGAGAGAATGAGATAATATACTCAAAGTAAAAACAAACAAACAAACAAAAAACTGCTATCCAAGAATAATATGCTATATAGTATACTATATATAAGATAACAAGGCTATCCTTCAGTAATGAAGGAGAAATAATGTATTTTCCAGTCAAACAAATACAGTGGGATTTCACCATAACACAAGCATCCGTACAAGAAATCCTCAAGGGATTCCTCCATTTGGAATTCAAAAAACGATAATCACCCACCATAAATACACAGGAAAGAACAAATACTATTGGTAGAGTGGATATACAAATGAGGAGAAAGAAACTATTTCTTCCCTCCTCAAAAAAGCAATAAACACTGAAGACTAAAAATGAAAATAAAAGAAAGATATTTACAACCATACAAAAATCAATAAAATGACTGAACTAAGAGAAAACTTTTCAATAACAACCCTAAATGTAAATGGACTGAATTTCACACTTAAAAGATATAAACTGCCTGAATGGATTAAAAAACAATGCTGCCTACAAGAAACTCTTCTCACCTGTAAAGACTCACACAGATTAATAGCAAAGAGATGGAAAAAGATATACCAAACAAAGGGAATCCAAAAATTTGTAGGAGTAGCTATTCATGTATTTGATAAAACAGACTTTAAACAAAAAACTATAAAAAGAGATAAAGAAGGATGTTATATGATGATAAAAGGATCTCTCCAGCAAGAGGATATAACAATCATAAATACATATAAAACCAACATTGGAGCGCTCAGATATATAAAGCAAACACTACTAGACATAAAGAGAAAGAGATCCCAATACAATAGTAGCTGGGGACCTCAACACCTCTCCCTCAATATTGGATAGATCATCTACACAACACATCAGCAAAGAAATGCAGGATTTAAACTACACTTTAGACCAGTTGCACCTGGCAGATATTTGCAAAACATTTCATCCAACAAGTACAGAATATATAGTCCTCATTAGTACATGGAATATTCTCCAGGATAGACTGCAGGATAGGTCACAAATGAAATCTCAACAATTTTTAAAAATTGAAATCATTTCAAGTATCTTTTCAGGTCACAACAAATTGAAACTAGAAATCATTACAAGCAAAATTGGAAACTATAAAAATACATGGAAATTAAACTACAAGCTCCTGTGCAATCTATGGGTCAAAAAAGAAATTAGACAGGAAGTCAAAAAAAGTCTGGAAATTAATGAAAATAAAGTCACAATATACCAAAACCTGTGGGATACTGCAAAAGCAGTACTAAGATGGAAATTTATTGCAATAAATGCTTACATCATAGAATAGAAATACTCCAAATAAACCATCTAACATACACCTCAAAGGACTAGAAAAACAAGAAAAATTCTGCCCTAACACTAGCAGAAGAAGAGAAATAATTAAGATCAGAGCAGACTTAAGTAGAGACCAAATAAATGATACAAAAGATCAACAAAACAAGAATGGGTTATTTCAGAAGAAAAACAAAGTAGACAAATGATTAGCTAGTGTGGCTGAAAAAGAAGACAGAAGATCCAAATTTTTTAAAAATCAGAAACAGAAAAGGAGACATTACAACTGATACCACAGAAATATCAAGGGTCATTAGAAACTATCATAAATAACTTCATACCAACCAATTTGGAAACCTGGAAGAAATGGATAAATTTCTGGACACATACAAACTATCAAGACTGAACCAAGAAGAAATAGAAATTTGAACAGACCAATAATGAGCAATGAGTTTGAAGCAGTAATTAGCAGTCTCTCAACAAAAAGAAGCGCAGGACCAGATGGCTTCACTGCTGAATTCAAACAAATATTTAAAGAATTAATACCAATTCTTTTCAAAGTATTCCAAAAAATTGAAAGAGAGGCCACTTCTCTAAACTCATTCCATGAGGCCAGTATCACTCTGATACCAAAACCAGACAAATATACAACAAAAAAAGAAAAAAAAAAACAGTCCAATATCCTTGATGAACATAGACACAAAAATCCTAAACAAAATATAGCAACCAGAATACAACAGCATATCAAAAAGATTATAAATCATGATCAAGTGGGATTCATCCAATGGATGCAAGGATGGTTCAATATATGCAAGTCAGTAAATGTGATACACCATGTAAACAAAATTGAGGACAAAAACTATATGATCATCTCAATAAATGCAGAAAAAGCATGTGACAAAATTCAACATCCTTCATGATAAAGACTCTCAACAAATTAGGTACAAGGAAAGTATCTGAACACAATAAAAGCTATATATGACAAACCCACTGCCAATATCATCCTGAACAGGAACAAGACAAGGATGCCCACTCTCACCACTCCTATTTAACCCTGTGTTGTAAGTACTAATCAGAGCAATCAGGCAAGAGAAAATAATAAAAGGCATGAGAATTGGAAAAATATAAAGTCACACTGTCTCTGCTTGCAGATGACATGATCCTATACATAGAGAAACCAAAGACTCAAGTATAAAACTCCTAGAGCTGATAAAGTAATTTAGTAAAATTGCAGGATACAATATCAATATACAAAACTCAGTAGTGTTTTTAGTATCCCAACTTTGTACAAGCAGAAAAAGAAATCAAGAATGAAGCCCAAAATACAATACAATAGCTACCAAAAGAATAAAATACCTAAGAAGAAATTTAACTAAGGAGGTAAAAGATCTCTATAATGATAACTACAGCTACAAAACACTGCTGAAATAAATTAAAGAGGATACAAAAAGATGGAAAGACATCCCACATTCATGGATTGGAAGAATTAACATTGTGAAAATGTCCATTCTCCCCAAACTGATATACAGATGCAATGCAATCCCCATCAAAATACAAATGACGTTCTTCACAGAAATTTAAAAAAAAAAAAAAAAAACCCAATCCTAACATTTTTATGGAGCAATGAAAGACCCTGAAGAGCCAACAAAATCCTGAGCAAAAAAAATAAAGCCAGGGTATAACACTACCTGAAATTATTCTACAAAGCTATAGTAATTGAAACATATTGGTACTGGCATAAAACTAGACACGTGGACCAATGGAACAGAATAGAGAACCCAGAAATCATATACTGACAGCCAGCTGATCTTCAACAAATCACCAATAACATGCATTGGAGAAAGGATAGCCTCTTCAATTAATGGTGCTAGAAATACTGGGTATCCATATGAAAGACTTAAACATAAGACCTGAAACTATAAAACTCCTAGACGAAAACATAGGGGAAACACTTCAGGATGTAGGACTGGGCAGAGACTTTATGATTAAGACCTTAAAAGCACAGGCAACAAAAGAAAAAATAGTCAAATGGCATTGCATCAAACTAAAAAAAAGGCTTCTGCACAGCAAAGGAAACAATCAACAGAGTGAAAAGAGAGCCTACAGAATGGGAGAAAATATTTGCAAGCTATACTTATGACAAGAGATTAATATCTAGAGCATATGTGGAACTCAAATATCTTAACAGTAAAAAAACCAAATTATCTGATTAAAAAATGGACAAAGTAGTTGAATAAACATTTCTAAAAATAATACATACAAATGGCCAACAGGTTCATGAACAGAATGCTCAACATCCCTAAGCATCAGGAAAATGCAAATCAAACCCATTGATATATCATCTCACCCCAGTTAGACTAGATATTATCAAAAAGATGGAGAATAACAAATGCTGGTAAGGATGTGGAGAAAGGGGAACCCTTCTACACTGTTGGTCATATTGTAAATTAGTGCAGCCATTATGGAAAACAGTATGGAAGTTTCTTCAACAACTATAGATAGAACTATCATATGATCCAGCAATCCCACTACTGGGTGTATACCCAAAGGAATGGAAATCACCATGTCGAAGGGACATCTGCACTGCCTTGTTCATTGCAGCTCTATTTACGAGTCAATATTTGGAGCCAATCTAAATGTCCATGGACAAACAACTGGATAAGGAAAATGTGGTATACATACACAATGGAATACTGATCAACTATAAAAAACGATAAAATTCTGCCATTTGCAGCAAAATGGATGAGTTTGGGAAAAAATTACAGTAAGTGAAATAAGCCAGGCACAGAAAGAGAAATACTGCATGTCCTCACTCTTAAATGGGAGCTAAAAAAAAGGAAGGAAGGAAGGAAGGAAGGAAGGAAGGAAGGAAGGAAGGAAGGAAGGAAGGAAGGAAGGAAGGAGAGAGAGAAGAAAGAAAAAGGAAAAGAGAAAGAAAGAAAAACACTGAACTTTCAGAAGAGAACAGAACTGTGGGTGCTAGAAGTGGGAAAGGGGAAGATGGATGGCTAGGTAGAAATTGGTTAAAGGACACAAAGAATTATTACATTTTTCAGTGATGAACATAGTAATTGTTCTGATTTGATCATCACTTATTTTACAGAAAACACCAAATCAAATCTGTGTCCCACAAATATGTATAATCAATTATGTTTCAATTAAAAAACAAAAACAAATTTAAAATTCTTTAAGAATTAAAAAAAAAAAATTAGGTTGGTATTATATTAGTTGGTATTCTACTATTATTCTCACTTCAAAAGGAAGGAAATTGAAGCCTAGAGATACTAGGCAACTTACCCAAATTTACTCAGCATATACGCGCCTGAGGCAGGGCATGAATTTGCTTTCTCTAATTCCAGTCCTGTGTTCTTAACTCCTGTACAAGCTATACTGCCACCCAAGGAAAGTGACAATGGGCTTCAATTTCCACATCTGTCAGAGGGAGGGATTGGACTTAGAGTGCTCCAGTATCTCCAGCTTAATGTGCTATTATTTTCCTGGAGATTTACAAGCAACATTATTCCCATTTAAAACACCTGTGAAAGTTCTATTTGTGAGCTTGCCATATGTTTTCAGCAGAGAGCCTACACTTATTTCCCCATGGAGTAGTGTGCTAAGAATTTTTTTTTTTTTTTTGGTAGATTGGTGTTTATGATAAAGTATTTCATATGATTTTATGTTGTTAATATGTCACATTAAATCCTGCGAAAGTAATGCATATTAAGAGAACAAATACATTTGTAAGTGGAAGAGATCTAATTGCTTTCTGTTCTATGTTATGTACATGACTAAAAAAATTTAATGATTATTACAACTCATGAGGGTCCAAGATTTTCATACATTTAAATTATTCACGTTAGTGATTATTATAACAATTAAGACTGAAATAAAATTCACAAAAGTTTGAAAAAATAGGTTTTTAAATAATTCTTAAATTTTCAACCCTAAGAAAAAACTTTTTACAATATTTATAACACTTAAGTAACATTTTTGCTTTTAGGTTATTTTTAAAATCTGTAACAAGCATTTAAAATATCCCAGATGTCATCATTTCATTTGTTTTAAATGCCTTTCCTGTTTCTTTGATATTCTTCCCTCACTCCTCCTGAAATATTACAGGAGAGAAAAAAAAATTGAGTATGGAGGTAGATAGATGCACAGGCACTAACTTTGGTCTATATCATTCCAAATAATGATTAATACTTTTAAATTGGGCAAAGAGTTTTGCCTATGTGTATAAACAGTACACTAAAAATTTATAACTCATCAAGTGAAATCAGAACACTATTTTTTTCTTTTTCTGGTTATTTTACCCTACTCTGCACAATCATGCTATCTGCTCACACTTGGGTAATGACAAAAGTCCTCCTATGACTTCTAGCAACAAATAAACTCTTAGTTTAGTAATTAGCACACCAAGAGCCAGAGCTGTCTAATAGAAATATTTTAGATCTACACTATCAAATAAAACAACTGCATGTAATTATTGAGTACTTGAAATGGGCTTGTATGACTGATGAACTGGATTTTTAATCTTGTTTAATTTGAATTATTTTGAATTTAAGTTTAAATAGTTGATTGTGGCTAGCGGCTACCATATTTGCTAGCACAGGTATAGACCAGGGTGATCCTCAAAATCTCCAAATTTTAAAAAGTCAAACTCATAGAAGCAGAGAGTAGAATGGTTGTTGCCAGGGGTTGAGGGGAGAAAGAAACAGGGCAATATCGGTCAAATGGTACAAACTTTCCATTATAAGTTCTGGAGATCTAATGTACAGTATGGTGACTCTAGTTAATAATACTGTTTTGGTTACTTGAAATTTGATAAGAGAGCAGATCTGAAGTGTCCTCACCACACACACACACACGCAATGGTCACTATGGGTAGTGAAGGATGTGGTAATTAATTTGACTATCATAATCAGTACATGATGCATATATATACATATCAAATCATTATAGTGTATACCTTTAATATACGCTATTTTTATTTGTTAATTAAATATTTTAAATAAAAAATAGTCTCTCTTCCTCATGCATTCCAGAGCCCTTTGAGCTTGGAAGACTGCGGCAAGGATGGAGAGCGTGCTCAGTTTCATTCTTGATCCTGTCATTGGGCCAGATTCCACCTCCCAAGAGACTTACCTTCAGGAGAGAGGGCATTAAGGTTGGAGGTCGGGGGAAGACAAGTATATGTGCAAGTACAGCATCAACAGAGCATTGGTTACCTCTGTCTGAGGCCAGTGTTTACAGCAGGTTCTTTCGGGGTTGGTGGTGATTGATATTGCTTCCTTTTCTTGGAGTACTACTAGAAACCTTCTGCAGTACATTTTCTTTCAGCCAGCCAATTGTGTTGCTTCTCTCTCCCTCTGGAATATGGTAGCCTTCCCTTTTGTTGGGGGCAGGGGGCAGTCACTTTGCCTCTGCAGGCAGTCTTGTAGAGGATTTAAATTGGTTCTGGGCCCATTCTCACAAACGTCCTGTTGTCTAGGAGAAAAAGTCATGCACTCCCTTCCCTCTCTCAGGTGAAATATAGCTAGTGCTTAATGTGACCCTGGCAACTCTGTTCCATTTGCTCACTTCTGGTTCATGGGAAGCACTTGTCTATCCTTGTCTCTAACTCCAATGGAAATGTAGAAAGCTTCTGAAGGTACCTGACTTTCTCACTTTCTCTCTCATCCCCCCACAGGTGAGTACATACACTTCTCACATATACATATTTTAAAGCATGTGGTCATCTCTAGTTTCTTGTTGAGGGGCTAGAAATCTTGATTCTCATTTGATTTTGGAATAGGGTTTTTAGGTAAATGCATGCATAGGGCAAAAGCCCTCAGGTAGGGGGCCACAGCTGATAGTGTGGCAAAAGCCCATCTAATCAACTCTAATCACTGTTTAAGTATGGGATTGTATACTTTAATGTTTTTAGAGATAATAGGTGGTTGTCATATCAATCCTATCAAGAGCTTTTAAGAATTGCTGAAGGGAAAGTTGCGGGGGGGGGGGGGGGGGGGGGGGGAGGTTTGCTAGGGACTAGCTGTCTGTTGGGGGAAACTTTAGAGATAATTGTATTTAGATTTTATCATAAAAATGTAACTTTTGCTTAAGGAGAGGTCATACTTTAGATAATGAGCCAGTTTGACCAACTTAGCTTTTCACTAATTGTACTTTGCTTTTTTTTTTATTTTTTATTTTTTTCTTAATTTTATTTTGTTGATATACAATGTGGTTGATTATTGTGGCCCATTACCGAAACCCCCCTCCCTCCTGCCTCTCCCCCCTCCTGCCCAACAATGTCCTTTCTGTTTGCTTGTCGTACCAACTTCAAGGAACTGTAGTTGTTATGTCTTCTCCCCCCCCACCCAGTTTTTCTGTGTGTGTGTGTGTGAACTTATTTATTTATTTTTAGCTCCCACCAATAAGTGAGAACATGTGGTATTTCTCTTTCTGTGCCTGACTTGTTTCACTTAATATAATTCTCTCAAGGTCCATCCATGTTATTGCAAATGGCAGTATTTCATTCATTTTTATACCACATTTTTCATATCCACTCATCCAATGATGGACATTTGGGCTGGTTCCAACTCTTGGCTATTGTAAAGAGTGCTGCGATGAACATTGGGGAACAGGTATATCTTCGACTTGATGATTTCCATTCCTCTGGGTATACTCCCAGCAGTGGGATAGCTGGGTCATATGGTAGATCTATCTGCAATTGTTTAAGGAACCTCCATACCATTTTCCATAGACGCTGCACCATCTTGCAGTCCCACCAACAATGCATGAGAGTTCCTTTTTCTCCGCAACCTAGCCAGCATTTATCGTTCAGAGTCTTTTGGATTTTAGCCATCCTAACTGGGGTGAGATGGTATCTCAGTGTGGTTTTGATTTGCATTTCCCGGATGCTGAGTGATATTGAGCATTTTTACATATGTCTGTTGGCCATTTGGATATCTTCCTTAGAGAAATGCCTACTTAGCTCTTTTGCCCATTTTTAAATTGGGTTGCTTATTTTTTTTCTTGTAAAGTTGTTTGAGTTCCTTGTATATTCTGGATATTAATCCTTTGTCAGATATATATTTTACAAATATTTTCTCCCACTCTTTTGGTTATCTTTTAACTCTGTTAATTGTTTCTTTTGCTGTGCAGAAGCTCTTTAGTTTGATATAATCCCATTTGTTTATTTTTCCTTTGGTTGCCCGTGCTTTTGGGGTCGTATTCATGAAGTCTGTGTCCAGTCCTAGTTCCTGAAGTGTCTCGCCTATGTTTTCTTTAAGAAATTTTATTGTTTCAGGGTGTATATTTAATTCTTTAATCCATTATGAGTTGAGTTTAGTGTATGGTGAAAGGTATGGGTCTAGTTTCATTCTTCTGCATATTGATATCCAGTTATCCCAGCACCATTTGCTAAAGAGGCAGTCTCTTCCCCAGTGTATAGGCTTGGTGCCTTTGTCAAAGATCAGATGGCAGTAAGTGTGTGGGTTGATTTCTGGATTCTCTATTCTATTCCATTGATCAGTGTGTCTGTTTTTTATGCCAGTACCATGATGTTTTGGTTATTATAGCTTTGTAGTATAGTTTAAAGTCAGGTAGTGTGATGCCTCCAGCTTTATTTTTTTTGTTCAGCATTGCTTTGGCTATGCGTGGTCTTTTATTGTTCCATATAAATGTCTGGATAGTTTTTTCCGTTTCTGAGAAAAATGTCATTGGAATTTTGATGGGGATTGCATTGAATTTGTATATCATTTTGGGTAGTATGGACATTTTCACTATGTTGATTCTTCCAATCCAAGAGCATGGGATATCTTTCCATCATCTTGTATCCTCTCTAATTTCTCTCAGCAGTGGTTTGTAGTTCTCATTATAGAGATTTTTCACCTCCTTGGTTAACTCAATTCCTAAGTATTTTATTTTTTTGGTGGCTATTGTAAATGGGCAGGCTTTCTTGATTTCTCGTTCTGCATGTTCACTATTGGAGAAGAGAAATGTTATTGATTTTTGTGTGTTGATTTTGTATCCTGCTACTGTGCTGAAATCATTTATCACCTCCAAGAGTTCTTTTGTAGAGGCTTTAGGATGTTTGATATATAGGATCATGTCATCTGCAAACAGGGACATTTTGACTTCATCTTTTCCAATCTGGATGCCCTTTATTTCCTTCTCTTCTCTGATTGCTCGGGCTAGTACTTCCAGCACTATGTTGAACAGGAGTGGTGAGAGTGGGCAACCTTGTCTAGTTCCTGTTCTTAAAGGAAAAGCTTTCAGCTTTTGCCCATTCAGGATGATATTGGCAGTGGGTTTATCATATATGGCTTTAATTATGTTGAGATACTTTCCGCCTATACCTAACTTACAGAGGGTCTTTGTCATGAATGAGTGTTGAATTTTATCAAATGCTTTTTCAGCATCTGTAGAGATGATCATATGGTCCTTGTGTTTGATTTTATTAACATGGTGTATCACATTTATTGATTTGGGTATGCATCCCTGGGATGAATCCCACTTGATCGTGGTGAATAATTTTACATATGTGCTGCTGTATTCTGTTTGCTAGTATTTTATTGAGGATTTTTACATCTATATTCATCAAGGATATCGGCCTGTAGTTTTCTTTTTTGGTTATATCTTTACCTGGTTTTGGTATCAGGATGATGTTTGCTTCATAGAATGAGTTTGGGAGATTTGCGTCTGTTTCAATCTTTTGGAGTAGTTTGTAAAGAATCGGTGTCAATTCCTCTTTGAATGTTTGGTAAAATTCTGCTGTGAGTCCATCTGGTCCTGGACTTTTCTTTGTTGGGAGCTTTCTGATAACAGCTTTAATCTCATTTATTGTTATTGGTCTGTTCAGATTTCTACATCTTCATGGCTCGGTTTTGGGAGCTTGTGTGTGTCCAGAAATTTATCCATTTCCTCCAGATTTTCAAACTTGTTGGCGTATAGTTGTTTATAGTAGTCACAAATGATTCCTCGTATTTCAGATGAATCAGTTGTAATATCACCTTTTTCATTTCTAATTTTTGTTATTTGAATCTTCTCTCTTCTCTTTTTTGTTAGCCATGCTAATGGTTTGTCAATTTTATTTTTCTTTTCAAAAAACCAACTTTTTGATTCATTGATCTTTTGTATTGTTTTTGGGGTTTCTATTTCATTAAGTTCTGCTCGCATCTTAATGATTAGAAAAATGAGCTGGAGTAGCTATTCTTATATCTGACAAAGTAGTCTTTAAACTAAAAACCATAAAAAGAGACAATGAGGGACACTACATAATGATAAAAGGACTGATCCATCGAGATGACATAACAATCATAAATATGCACGCACCCAATGTTGGAGCAGCCAGAGTTATAAAACAAACTCTATTAGACCTAAAGAAGGAAATAGACACTAATACCATAATAGCAGGGGACCTGAACTCCCCACTGTCAATATTGGACAGATCATCTAGGCAAAGAATCAGCAGAGAAACACAAGATCTAAACAATACTCTAGACCAATTGGACATGGCAGATATCTACAGAACATTCCACCCAACAACCTCAGAATATTCATTCTTCTCATCAGCACATGGATCATTCTCCAGGATAGATCACATATTAGGTCACAAATCAAGTCTCAACAAATTCAAAAAGATTGGAATTATCCCATGTATTTTCTCAGACCTTAATGTATTAAAACTAGAAATTAATAACAAACAAAATTCTGGAAACTATACAAACACATGGAAATTAAACAGCATTCTACTTACTGACATATGGGTCCAAGAAGAAATCAAGCAGGAAATCAAAAAATTTATTGAAACTAATGAAAATAATGATACATCATACCAAAACCTGTGGGATACTGCAAAAGCAGTATTAAGGGGGAAATTTATTGCATTAAATGCTCACCTCAGAAGAATGGAAAAATGGCAAGTGAACAACCTAACACTTCACCTTAAAGATCTAGAAAAACAAGAACAATCCAAACCTAAAGTCACTAATTGTACTTTGGAATGTCACTTCGTTTATCTTACTGATGTTACTAGTTCCCATTGTTAAGCTATACTTAGCTATAGATAACTATTGTAACATTGCCCATGTCCTTGTGTCCTTTTGTAATGATTGAATCAACTAAATTTTCTTGTGAAACTTCCTTGTCTTTACAATAAAAAACAGAAGCTAACTTTGAATCAGGGCTGTTACGTTTAGCTTTCCTTTCTCTTTCTAATGGAGGAGTTGCTGGGGTATAGTCCCTCTGGGCTTCTGTTGCTTCGCCCCCCATGGATTTGTCACCCCACTTCCCCTGGGTGATGGAGCCACAAAGGATTACTCGAACCCATCTCTTCTGAGCAGTGAGAAGCCAGGAAGTGGTTAATCTCCCCCAGAACCCTCAAGTGAGAGGCATCGCTTCCTTGGGAAATTAACAAATTCGGGTTCTCCTCCTGCATTTATTCTCCAGACCAAGAAGTTACAGGAAGAGACAGGTGGGGTTTTTGCTAAACGACGTTTAACAAGTTTAACAATAGAAGCTGGTAATATTCAGTAAAAACAAGCCAGATGACATTCCCTTAAACAATTAAGTGATCCACCAACAAAAGCTTGATCTTAGCAAACATTCCTTCTTACAGCAATTTCCCAGTATCTTTACATATCAATCAGTAACTAGTCTGTCTCAGAGCCAGCAACCTTGCTGTATTAGAATTCTTTATCTTACACCAGAGACTTTATAGCCTGATGAAAATTTCTTGTCCTTTGCAAGGTCAATATTTGAAACTGCGAGGCTTTGGAAAAACAGGCCCTGTGAAGTACGCTTGCTTTATGAATCCTCTACAAGCTTCTCAAGGCATTCATAGTGCTTTGAGTAATCCTTTTTTGCATGTCTGTTACACAAGGAGAAGTGTAACAGGTTCTGAATACCACAGACTCCAGGGACCACATACCAAACTCTCCTAGTGTGAGGAAGAGACATCTCTCCCTTGCTCTAGAGGGTGAGGTTGGGAGTCATTTCAAACTGACAGCTCTTTGATGAAACTTTCCCACTGATATTCAATATCTATTCTTGGCCTGTCCACCTCTTTACAGGCTGGAGGTAAATGGTCATCTCAGCTGCACCTAGGCCACTTCCTTTGCAAGTCTAATTAAGTTATCCAAACCTTCACTTTGGAATGATGGAGAAGTTGACACAATATCACAAAGACCTCAGCTGAAATAGGAAAAGAAAAGGTCCAATTTAAAATTGTGTTACTTACTTATACAAGTTACATGAGCCATTCTTTAACATAAGTGTTTTATATACATTATTTCATACCAACACTATATGGAATACTATTAATATAACCAATTTACATATGAGGAAACTAGAAAAGATAAATTAGATAAAGTGTTGAGGTCACAAAGCTCAGGAAAAAGTGGTAGGTCTAGAATTAAAATCAAGAACCCAAGGTTTGGGTTTTTTTTCCCTCTAACTTCACTCTGTTGTACTACCTTCCTTAGTTTAGTTACTTTGGGCATCAATTTCTAAAACCACAAAGGAGTAAGTTGTGTTTGAGGATATAAATTCTGTTATGCATTTATATACAGAGGGAAATACATGTACATATATGTATAAATAAATAGTATGTATATATATTTTCTTTTTCTCCAAGTCACAGTTTTTCCTTACATTATAAATTTCAGTGCTCCTTAGAATCAATGTACATATTTGCCTTAATAAGGTAATGCCTCTCTCCTCAAAAAAATAAAAAGCCATTAATAGATTAATGTTATATTTAGCCATTTGGCATTTTAGAATCCAATACATATCAGGATAACTAAGCCACTCAAAGAGTGACTGTATCGATACAAGGACGCATTGACCTATTCATGCATTGATGCTGAAAAATATCAAGGATCAATAGGAGATAACTAACATGTAAACACACTCTTATAAAGGTCCATGGCCAATTGGATATATTCTTAGGGTTTAACCAATAAACAAAACAACGAAAACCCTTAAGTTTCTTTTTAGATATCTCATCTTTGAAAATACAGTTTTGGGAAAATTCAATGAGAAAGAATGTAAAGATAGCCTTGTTAGGGTAAAAGTAGTTTATCCTGCTCATTAATCCATTCATTAATTCAACAAATAGTTAAATGTATGGTATGGTGCCAGTCAGAACCAATGTTCCTAAAGAATGTACAAGGGAAAAAAAGATTCAAGCTTCTCAGCAGGCCTGCCTGAAAATTAATATGTTTGATCAGGAAAGATACATGAGAACAATCCCTTACATTTTTCATCTGTATTTTAATTTTACCCTGAATACAGCTACAAGTACATATCTTAACTAGTTGACGTTAAGAACGTAAGAAGTGCAGGAAACTTGGTACTGTACTGTAGCTACAAGAAAAAATAAATCTACATACTCATACTTAAAAGTTGATACAATAAACATGTCGGGATGTATGAATGTGATTTCACATCTCTATCATGAGCACATCATGTTCTATGAGTACGATAAATTTATTAGGTGTGTGCACATAGAAGTTTATAAATGAAATAATGAAGTACTTCATTTTCCATATGAGATCTAAGGAAGTTATGTGATTCTCCTGAGTACTCGCACCAGTTGGTAGCAGAACCAAAACAGATGTGTTTATGATTTCTTTTACATATACAGAGAGAGCATTTTGAGATGTCTAGAAAGAGAAATAATTCTTAGTTTGTGGAATATTCTTCATCTATAACCTTATATCATTTATGTTATACTTTGTTTTAGCGGAGTATAACTTTAGTACTTAGCATAGTCAAACACATACAAATACAATCTGGTAGTAAATAAAACATAGTATTCTGAGAGTAAATATGATTGATGATATCTGTAAATAAACATCTATGTACATCAGATGCTCTCACATACGAAGGGTACATACTCAACAGCACAAAATAAGGTAGTAATTTTTATTCTCACATTTTTTACCTTATCTATTCTAGTCCAATTGATATTTGTCTTAACATTATTTTTTCTCTTATCTCCTCATCTAACCAAGCCCCTATGCACAAAAGTTACTGCAGAAATGTGCAGATATGAGCCTTTGTCATCCTGATACATCAGTTCACTTCCTGAATTTTGGGGCAGAGAGAGACTTCAGTCTACTTAGTGAATAGCAGTTGGGGATGGAGGGCAGTTGGGTATAATCACAATTTTATTTACCAGTTATTGTCTGTAGAACAGTCTTTTGTTGCTGTTGTTTTTCTAGTCTAAGGAAAAGGTAAAAGTTGTCTTCTGAGATTTGAAGACTTTCTCCAGCTGAAATGGTGAAGGAAAGAAGAGGTTGGCGAGAATGGCACCTGTCCCATATCACATGCTTTTAAAAAATTATCAATTAAAAAACTGCTAAAAATGCAATGTCCCTGAATCTAGTGTTTTACAAGGCATTAAAATTTTCTCTTAAAAGTAATTGTAATTTTGGGCCGAACCCGTGGCTCACTTGGGAGAGTGCAGCGCTGGGAGTGCTGAGGCCGCAGGTTCGGATCCTATATAGGGATGGCCGGTGCGCTCACTGGCTAAGCGCGGTGCGAGCAACACCAAGCCACGGGTTACGATCCCTTTACCGGTCACAAAAAGAAAAAAAAAAGTAATTGTAATTTTGAGAAGTTTAAAATGATAGATTTTTGGAGAGTACTATATTCCTACTTCATATGTTCAATGTTTATAATCTGATAAAGACTTGATATCTCTGGGTGGCAGGAACTGGGGATACAGAGATGAATATGAAATGAACACTAACCTCAGGCTCACAGTTTAAAGTATGATAGAAACAGCACAGTTTAAAGCTGTGAGGTGAAGCTCTGTCTATGTGATTTTATCAGCCTAAGATATCTATAATATACATCTGAAAAAGGTTAATATCCAGAATATACAAGGAACTCAAACAACTTTACAACAAAAAAACAACTAACCCAATTAAAAAAATGGGCAAAGGAGCTGAATAAGCATTTCTCAAAGGAAGAATGGACAACAGACACATGAAAAAATGCTCAACATTACTCAGCATTTGGGAAATACAAATCAAAACCACTTTGAGATACCAACTCACTCCAGTTAGGATGGCTAATACCCAAAAGACTTAGAATGATAAATGCTGATGAGATTGTGGAGAAAAAGGAACTCTCATACACTGTTGGTGGGACTGCAAAATGGTGCAGCCTTTATGTAAAATGGTATGGAGTTTCCTCAAACAATTACAGATAGATCTACCATATGACCCAGCTATTCCACTGCTGGGAATATACCCAGAGCAATGGAAATCATCATGTTAAAGGGATACCCATACTCCCATGTTTACTGCAGCACTATTTACAATTGCCAAGAGTTGGAGCCAGCCCACATGTCCATCATCAGATGAGTGGATAAGGAAACTGTGGTACGTCTACATAATGGAATTCTACTCTGCTATAAAAAAGAATGAAATACTACCATTCACAACAGCATGCATGGACTTAGAGAAAATTATATTAAGCAAAACAAGTCAGGCACAGAATGAGAAATACTACATGTTCTCACTTATTTATGGGAGCTAAAAATAAATAAATAAATAAATAAACACACAAACTAATAAATGGGGGCTGGGGAAGAAGACACAGCAATCACAACAATTCCTTGAACTTGTTATGACAAGTGAACAGATATGATGTGGGGTGAAGAGGGAGGGAGGAAAGAGGAATGGGTAGAGGGACATGAAAATCAAATACGAGGTATGTTGAGAAGTTAAAATAAAAAAAAAATATTTATCAGAAACATGGATAAAAGAAACTCCAATACTGTAAGCAATAAATTTTGTTTTCTTACCAGTTAAAAAAAAAAATCAATGAAATTTAAAACTAAAACAGTCCTCAAGTACAGCAAACCCTTTAAGAACTCAGGCTTAAACTGTTTACATCCACTTATAGGTGTATTTTTTTTCAATAAATATATTGGAAAATTTTTAGTCAGGTATGTCATGCATTCATGTTAAACAGTTAAGTAGCCTACCTAAGAGTAGGATATTAGTAGTTAAGCACTTAACTGCTACTTAAGTACAGATAAGCCTCCACCCCTTTGCCACTCCCTCGGGGTCTAGGGGCACTGAGGGAGGGAAAGCTTTGAGGTACTTAAGTAATAGGTAGTTAAGTTGTGGGGAGTCAAAAGTTATGTGTGAATTTTCAGCTGCAGGGAGTCAGTGCCCCTAACCCCTGCATTATTCAAGGGTCAACTGTATAATCGATCACACTAATTTATCTGCCGGGCCTTAAAAACTAATGCCACCTTAAGTGACATAACAAGCGGCGCCATTATGGGCCCACAAGTGTGTATTAATGTGGCAGCCTAAGATGGCGCCGGGAGGAAGTATGGTGGGAGTGTCTGCGGGAACCTTATTGGCCAAATACGCACTTCCGGGCTCATGAACACTGCGTGATTGCAATAGCTAGGCATTGAGACAGGATGCATGCTCTCATAACCTTTAAGCTTATTGGAGGATGTAAAAACCTCCCTTCCCCATTTGCCTTTAAAAGCGAGTGCTTGTGTGATAATAAACAGGACCGCTGGACAGACCCCCCCACCCCCACCCCCGCGCGCGCGTCTGAGTGTTCTTTAACCGGCTGGTTGGGGCCGGTGGCTGTGCTCACCTCTCTTCAGGCTCTCTTCCTCCATCTCCTCTCAACGGGACGGGTAAAGAAGAATCTGGGCAATCTGCCTACCCACCAGAAGGTACACCAAGGGAGAGACTGATAGCAAGGCAAGGGCTGTTCAGGTCAGCGGTGGTGGACCCGACATTTATCTATGTTGCAGATAAAGTAAACGTGGCCAAGAAATGAAAACTTCTATTTCATAGTTATTAAGCCTATTCCACATGCCAGGTGCAGAGGACGCAGCAGACAACAACATAAATTAGATGCTACTTCACTGCTTTTAGTGATTTTAAAATATGGGAAATTGAAAAAGTAGATTTTCAATTTTTTGTGTGTGTGTGTGGGATTTCAGGCTAAGGAAATAGCAAATGAAGAAACCCCAGAGGCAGAGAGAACTTGGTGTGTTGGAGAAAATGAAAGAAATTCCCTCTTGCTACTTAGTAGAGGGGGTGCCTGAGGTGAGGTAAAAAGATCAGCAGAGCTCATATTCTTCAGAGCAATGAAGGACGATCAGACGGTTTTAAGCATGGGGATGACATATCCATATTTGCCTTTCAAAATGTCACTCTATTTTTATAAAGTGGATGGAAGAGTGATAATGCCAAAGAAATATTACTATTGCAAGTAATTGCACTCATCCCAGTGAAAGATGTAAAGGACCTAGCAAGATTACTTATAGCAAGGATCGGACCAAAAGAATGGATTGGAAAGAATCTTACTAGGTTGAATTGGCAGTATTTGGTAGTTGAAGGGAAGTGCAGTGTGTGAGGAAAGGAGGCAAGGGTAAGCCCAGGTGTCTAACTTGTTCAGGAGTGTTGCAGAGAGAGATATGGTTTTCAGAGAAATGCAAGGTTGTTAGTTAAATTATAATATGTTAAATTTGAAGACGCTGTGTAACATCTAAGAAATGTCGAGGAAGCAATTAGTTAACTGGCTCTAAACCTCAGGAGAGATTTGGGCTGGACTGTGTCTAGCATACCCATCTTAGACTACATTGTTTAAAATTCAAATCATATATTATCTCTTTATTGCCTGAGCTAACTCCATCTTATGTTTTCCATGGCAGGGATGTTTGTCACAGCTCTTATTACCTTTTTCAGTTGTTTATTTTCTTTTATTATGAAATTATTATCCTCCAGGAAGTAAGATAGATTTGTTTTCCCATCATGGTCAGTTCCTTGAAGATAGTTACTGTGCCTTTTTTCGTGGGTCATCCTTAATGTCTAGAACAATTCTAGACACATCATAGGCAACCATAATAAATGTTTGTTGGATTGAAACTTTACTGACTAAAGCAAAAGTTTTTTTAGTTAGATGAACAATAGAATTTAGGTTAATTTCAGATTGTTCAGGGTCTTTTATGCTAACTGAAGAGTTTAGATTTATCGTTTTCATTTTGACTACCACTCTAATTGTTAATGTGTAAAGTAGTTATTTTATAATGATTTATGTGCAGTTTACTGGACATTTATTCCTATACTCATGAATGTCAGATATGAGTTATGTGTAACCTTGGAAGTTACCATGTTTCATATTTGAATGGTTAATGATAAGACAAGGCATTGGATTTCGTCTTCTTTCTAAGCTAATGTCATCTTTCTCAGCCTCTGACAAGGCGACAGAAAGGAGAGAGCCTTGCCTTTGACTTGGTACTCTAGAAAACTGGATCTGTTTTGGGTTAGCCAATTAATTTATACAAATACATATATACACACACATATATATATATATGCATATACATATATATCTTAATCACTTCATCAGTAAAATTGGGTGGTTGGATTAAATTATACCTGAAACTACTTTATAATTAAATCTTGTTTTCTTTTGGTCATTTATTAAATTTTATATGTGTAAACTTGTCTTAATATTAACATACCTATTTTAGAGAGGCTTATTAATCAGAAGCAAACTGAACACCTCTAATAAAATCTTCACCAAAAGCACTAATTATAATGATTACTTATCAAATTTAGAACAGATATGTCTTAAAAGATCCACTTCACGCTTTTTTAAAAAAATTCTGTTAATATTATTCTGAGTAATGCAAGGGTTTACAGCTCTAATTGAGAAATTCACAATGATTATGAGGTAATTTGATAGATTGCCAAATGAATATTAATTTTGATACTTGTGCAATGTATTATTTCCATGTTAATTTGAAGAAATGATAACAGACCATTGTAGCAACCCCATTATTGTAAGTGGTATGCATTGTGAATTAATCACATGGAAGATAATAACTTGTTACTATCTATGGCTCCATTTTTATATGTAAAATTCCTATCAAAATAGTTTTATTTCAGCATCCCTAAAGTAAAAAGAGATTTAGTAGTCTTTTCTGTATATTGAAATAATTATCATTGTTCATATAAACCACACACAAATATAAATATAGACAATTATATCAAGTATTTTATCACCAAAGTTTCTGAAATCATTTTCAGATTTATTTTAGACATAAAAGTTAGTCTATACCAATGCTGTGATATTATGGAGCTGTCCAAAACAGTAGCACACGGCCACACTTGAAATGTGGCAAGTGTTACTGAAGAACTAAATTTTTAATTTTATTTAGTTTAAATTTAAATTTAAAATGTAAATTTAATTAGCTACCTGTGGTTAGTGGTTACTATATTGGCCACTACAGATTCTTAAATTAAGAACCATATTTTAAAAATATATGATAGCCATTTTCAAAGCATTTTAATATAAAAATGTTAAAATTCTTATTTTAAAAATAAAACCTCTTTATAGTTTTTCAAGTAATAAACATTTTAAAACCTAAGTAATGGCAGTATACATTTTTTAGCTTCTATTTCCATCACGTATTCTTAAAATTCTATGTCTTAACTGGGGTCAGCATCTAAAAGATGCAAGATAACTTTGATTTATGGTCTTTGTATTTGTGTTCATCCCCCTTTGGCAGCATTAAAATGCCAATTTACTATGTGTTTAGCATCCTCCTTTCTTGATATTTAAGAGCTTTCTCAAGCTTGCTAATTGTTAAGATTAAATATCAGACTCTTCTTGCTCTTCTTTGCCAAAGTAACTTTAATTCATTTACACACAGACACACATACTAGCCTTCCTGAGGCAGGCTGAAACTCCCTCAAAACAGAAAGCTGAGTAAATTTCTACAATGCCATGCCGGTTTCCTCCCTACCTACAAAGAAGCACTCAGTAGTGTATTTTGGTAGTTTACTGCACAAGCAAATACCTGCTTATTCTCTGGAGTTCTTGGAGCCTGAATTCCAAATGTCTGCATAAAAGGTGAAAATGTCTGTTCTCGATGTTTTGTTCTAATGAAATAATATTCCAAACTATTCACCCATTAAAGTTATTTCAAATGACCACTTAGCACAGAATCATCCTTTTGCAGCTATAGAGGCAAGAGTTGCTATGAGAATCTGGGTATAGTGAAATGGATAAGATGTTTAAAGATTGAATCATTCTCATTCCCTGAGTGGTGACACTTAAGGCAACTCCACACATGGACAATGGAATAGTCTTCATAAATCACTGCTTTCATACTGATACTCTTTTGCTCAAGAAGTTTCAATTGTCCCTTCCCCCTTTGCTTAGGACAACAATCTCCAGAATGTTTGATCATGAAATACCAGTTAGAAAAATATATATTGAATGGACACCTATATGTATAGTTTATCTCTGAATTCTACACAAGAACCTAATAGGTGTATGCAGTATAATGTAAATTTTATTTGTTAATTATATGACCTTTATACTAGGGAAAATACATTTTAAAAACCTGTTCTTACATTTTTTTTAATGGTTTATCCCTTGCAAATGGGACACAATTCATTTTTTAGAGATCACTGGGTTAGAGAATGAAGTCCAAACCTTTTATCCTTGTTTTCTAGGACCAGAATGTGGCTCTTTTCTTTGTACTAATTTTCTACCACTTCTCTCCATGATCCCTCTGCACTATACCAACTGGTATCAAATTCTTTTGTTTGAGTCGAATGTCTTTTGTGTGGTCTTTCTCCGACATTTTAATTATTAAAATAGCTTTAGTAAAATGTAAATATAGAAATGATTGAATATCTTCAAAAAGTTAATTGTGTTGCAAATATAATTCAGAATTCTGTATAAAGCCTCCTGCACTATCTATATGGAGGTATCTGAAGTTCATCTAAATATGCTAATTGAGAATTTTGTACTCTGATCTTTAAAAAAATTTTGTCAATATTATATTTTTCTTTCTCCAGCAGTTCTCCTTACTCTCTTTCCTCTCCTCTTCCTCCATCTTTCATTTCTTAATTCAGAAATATGCATATCCACTCATTTAAAATTTTAAAGTAAACATTGTAATAGTGCATGCAAAAGCAAGAAGCAATTAAATGCCAAGTAGATTGGCTTGGCATATTCCTTACATCATAGAATCACAAAAATATATACAATGTCAAGTTAAAGTGATGTGCTGTATCCTGAGAACATAATGTAAACACTGTATTTTAAGTTTTGTTTGCTTATTACATGAGTTTTATGTTTAGAAAAAAAATGTCAGCAGTTGTTAAGATATTTTAGTGACTTAACTTTGAAACAAATGATTTCCTGCTAGAAATAATTTTAAAGCTATTGGTCAAATTTTCAAAAGAAAATTTCATAATTTTTATGTGAGTAATTAAAATTGCTGATAGCTCTATAATTACAGTTGTTTGTGAAATCAGGATTTACTCTCTCTTTAAAAAAAATTTTTTTTTAAATGCAGAAATAAATCAAGGAGTTCTGCTCCCAGCCATGCTGGAATAACAGGGACAAGATTTATCCTCTTACCTTAAATAACTAGAAGTCTGAGCTGAATATATGAAGCCATTGTTTTCAAACATTGAACAATAGGCAGCTGAGTACAGTAATCCCCAAGAAAAGAAAAGCCAACAAGGGGATCCCTCTGTGTGCCTTAGTTCACTCTCTACAAGGAGTTTCTAGGCACATCACATGCCAGGAGAACTCAAATAGAGGCCAACAATCTCACTGAGTTGAGGAGAGAGTTTAGAGATAGGAAGGCTGAGCTAGGATTTGCATGACAAATATTAGACAGAGTTCTGAAAAACTGCAGAAGGGTCCCTTGATTTTTTGGCAAAATACTGATCTACACTTGCATGTGAGGTAACTATTGTGGCTAGGGAAATAACCATCAGAAAAAATTTGGAAGATTAAAACCCAGAGATCACATAGGGGTAGAAATAGTGTAACGGTTAATTCTAGGTGTCAACTTGATTAGATTAAGGAATGCTGAGAAACATGGTAAAGCTATTTTTTTAAGTGTGTCCATGAAGGTGTTTCCAGAAGATACTAGCGTAAGAGCCCAAGTGGGCTGGGTGGGAAAGATCCACCCTCAATATGGGCAGGAGCCATCTAATCTGCTGGGGGCCTGGAGAGAACAAAAAAATGGAGAAAAAAGGTGAATCTCTCCATCTATCCACTGGAGCTGGGATACACTCTTCTTTTCTGTACATGGACATTAGAACTCAAGACTCTTCAGCTTTTGGGTCCCAGGACTTACACCAAGGACACTATAGGCTTTCCTGGTTTTGAGGCCTTTGGACTTGGATTGAGTGACCCTAGTGGCATCCAGTTTGCAGATGGCATATCATGGGACTTCTCTTTACAGTTGTGTGGGCTAATTCCCCTAATAAATCCTCTCTCAAGTATTTACAACAAATCATTGATTCTGTCTCTCTGGAGAACCTTAATACAAGTAGTTCATATTTCAACCAGCCAGAATGGACAGAACTCCTAGGACATGAGTTAGAGTCCTTAAAAATGTATTGTAGGGATATATGGGTGTTCTGGACCCACCCTTGCAAAGCTTACAAGCAAGCCTCAAAATGATGAAAGTGATTCTGAGTAACTTAGTTGCATACCAGAACAAAGACCATAATTTTTTAAAAGATTCAACAAAATACAGCAGCCAACAATGTAAAATCACATGTTCAATATCTAATAAAAATTACTAGTTATGCAAATAAGCAGGTAATATGCTGTATATCCAGGAGAAAAAATAAGCAATAGAAACAGACACAGAGATGACAAAAATGGTAGAATTTAAAATGAGGACATTAAAACAGCTTTTACAAATACATTCCATCAAGTATGTCAAAGAGGTCAAGAAGCTAGAGGAAAATATGACACAAGAAAAATTAAAATAAAAGGTATATAAAAACCATATACAATTTCCAGAGATAAAAAGTACCATATGTTAAAAAAAAAAAATTGCTGGGTAGGAATAACAGCAATTTTGGCACTGAAACCTAAAAGATTAGTGAACTTGAAGACATAGAAATAATTACTATATAAAATAAAACACAGGGAGAAATAAAACTGGGGAGAAAAATACCCCAAAGACAACCAAAAAACATGATTAAGCTGAGACAGAATAGCAAGTAGCCTAATAAATAATCAATTTCATTCCAAGCAAAGAAATGAGGGACACAAAAATATTTGAAGATATGATGGTCAAATTTTTTCCAAATTTGATGAAAATTATAAACCCATAGATCCCAAAATCTCAACAAACCCTAAACTGAAGAAGCATAAAATCATATTAAGGTACGTCATTTAAAATTGTTGAAAACTAGTAATAAAGTTAAAATCCTAAAAGTAGCCAGAGAAAAAAGATGTGTTAGATAAAAGCAACAAGATAAGAACTTTACATCAGAAAAACGCAGGGCAATAGAGAAAAGAATGGCATCTTTCAAGTCCTAAAAGATAAAATCTGTCAACCTAGAATTCTACACTCCGAAAAAATAATTTTCATAAATAAGGCAAATAAACTTTTTCAGACACAAAAGAGAATTTATAACCAACAAACCAGAACTACAAAAATGTTAAAAGAAATCCATAGGTGAAATAAAATTAGGATCTACAGAAGTGAATAAAGAGTTTCAGAAATGGTATATACTCATAAGTAGATAAATATGGAAATTTCTTTTCTTACTTTTAATATCATTAGAAGTTAATCATTTACAAGAATTATATTGGCTAGCAGGAGTGATATATGACAATAATTCTAAATTTCAGATTATTGAGTTTTTAAAATAGCTTTCTGTTTCTATTTAATGATGTTAAATTTTAGTAATTTTTACTTAAAATTGAGATTTCATCAGTATCATTTTATTTAATATATTTTATATAATAATTTACTATTCAAGGTAGCAGTTAAAGTAAGGGTTCTGTTACTCAAAAAGAAAAAAATACACACACACAATATTTAATACCACTGTGGGAATATCCAGTAGATCCTCTACCTATCCCCTGGGTTTGTCTCTGTTCAAAGTGCATAATGTTCCTCTGTGTCATTTCCTGTCTCAAACCTGCTCTCACTTGCTTCAATTCCAAACCCATTTCTGGACAATGGCCTCCTCCTCATGCTTCGAGGTACAGCCAGTCTCTTCTTTGATGACTCTCTGATCATTGCATATAGGAGGCATTTTATCCTTCTGTATGTTTGTCTGACACTAACCATACATTCATTTAACATTATATCCCCAGCACTTAGTGGGGTGCTTGCCACACAGAAAATAATCCACATATATTTGGGGAATAAATGAGTGAATGAACATGTGAAATAAGACTATGGTATTCATCAGGGTTTATATCGTCTTTATTTTCTCAAAATTTGTGCTATCATAGAAATTTTGCCCATTCTTCTAAAATGAAAGTACTGGAAGGTCAGGGTTCATTTCTATTATGCTTCTGAATCCCTGAATTCCTCTCTTCTTCAGTATATAGGAAGTATGAATAAAATGCTGCAATAAGATGATATCCAAGCATCTCACTCTACAGATTGAGGTAACTAGAGCCCAGGAAATCCAAAATCACTTAAAATTAATTTAGAGTTGTAAACAAACTAGATTTCCTGAGTCCTGGCCCAGCTCCTATTCACTCATTCATCAAAGGATAATGCTATGTTCTGTCTACTGTTTACAAAATTGGAATTATTAAAAATTCTGGAATGAGTAATTGCTGGTCTTAGTTTGATTGTCTGGATTAATCCTCCAAATTTAAAGAAAATACCATAGGAACTATATTTGGTATCATATTCAGCATGCCAGACAATTTAGTTTGGGCTAATTAGGTTTAATATTTTACAATAAAAGAAATTTCTAATGAAGCTTACATTAAGTAAAACCAGGAGTCAGGTAAAATTTTATTGTTTATGTTAACTATGACCTTTGTTGGAATACCAACTTCTTAAAATAATAATTTTTAAAAGTGCGAGAAAATAGGTTCTAGCAAATTTTTAAGGAGAACATTTCTCCAATAATAAACTTTATCTCTTTCTAGATGTTTTTGAGGAAATATATAGCTTGGAACAAAGATTAACTTAAGTAGTGAAAATTAATGAACTAAACATTAAAAAGGTGATGGCGGAAGCCTTAGAAATGTAATGAAAACAGTAGAAAAGCTTACACCACAAGGAAATTAGGAACAAGTAAATTAGAGGACTGACCACTGATCTTTCCACTACATAGTGAATTCTTGAGAGTAATAAATGGTTCTTATCCTCTGAGTACCCATAATATCTGGCTCTAAATGAATAAATATGCAATTTAATAAATGAATGAATGAATGGATAATAACATAAAAATGCTATGCAGTTTTCATTTCTATAGGATGAGATTAATTTTGAGCCAGGTTCCATTATGTATGTATTCAACCTGGAGAGTAGTTTAAGTAATATGTTAAAGGTAAATGCTAGCTGTTTGTTGTCTCAACTTCAAATGTAAAGTGTATGCATCACATAACATTATATGAACATTACGTAGGGACATATGATGTACAAGAGAAATGTTTGACCGAAGAGAAATCTCTTGTAATTGTTGTATCACGGCCTTACAAATATTCAATTTTGGGGGCAGATTAAAATAGGAGTCAGAGAAGGTAATAGTCATCTGTAATATTTTAGATTTTGATTAGAGGATATTGCTGTATTCCTTAAATAATTAAAATCCATTCAAAATAATTAAAAATGAGATTCACTAGCAGAAAGAAAAATCATAATATAACTAATACTTTGCAGGTGTGGAAGAGGAGCAGTGGTAGGTGTGAAGTAAATTTCTCAATTTTTCCTAAAGGAGAGCAAAATGTTAAATCTAACAATATACTATATATAAAACATACATAATAGTAATATATAATATATATTAATATGTAATATTAACAGTAATATATAATATATATTAATATATAATAATATATAATAGTCTAACAATATTAGATCAAGTCAAAGAAGAACAGGCCTATTTAGAACCATGGTGAGACCAGCAATGTTACTCTTAGGAATTGTAGTGGATTGAATTAAGTTCCCCCAAAACTCCCTGAAGCTTGAATTGTGTCCCCCAAGTTTTATGTATTAGAAACTTGGTCCCCACTGTGACTGTTAAGAGGGTGGAAAATTCTGTTATGGTAATTGAAAGGTGGAGCCTTGAAGAGGTGATTAGATTGTAGAACCATGCCCTAGGGAATGGATTAAAAATGGTGGTCAGAGGCGTGGTCCTGAGGGCTTTAAAAGAAGAGGAGTCTGTCTGTCTGTCTCTCTCTCTCTCTTCCCTCTCTGCACTGCCATTTTGCAATGTGATACCCTGCATCACTGTTGCCACTACCAAGACCCTCATCAGATGTGTTCTCTGCCCTGTGGATTTCCCAGCCTCTAAAACTGTAAGCAATAAATTTTCTTTTCTATATAAAATACCCAGTTCTGTATATTTTGCTAAAAACAACAGCAACAGACTAATACAGGAATGGAACTAAACATTAGGTGAGAGGCTTTCAACTTTCATTATTCTGTCTGTTGTCATTTGAGTGGCCTCTTCCCCACAACACAGGCACATGCCTATGTTTTCAACTGTGAAACTACTAAGAGATTTTACATAATTTTAATGAGATGCATGCCCCTAGGGGTAGCCAAAGAGTTTTGGATTATAGGTCTTTATTAATAAACAAAAACCTTTTATCCATTGGCAAAATCTTTGAATAACATGCAAAGTTATCCAGATTTGGACAAATCTCAGAAAATTGGCATCCAGCTACTTCTGCCTATAAAGAGAGACAGCATAAAAAAAGGAAGCTCCACCAGACACTGCATTAGCACAATTCATCCTAAAATACATATTTATTATCACTGTCTCAAATAATTTTTAAAATTCTTGTTCTTAATATAAAATTCTATTAAAAGCCAACCAAAATGGAGAAAAATAAATGAACATTTCAGATCCTTTCCCTTAAGTCCATTTCCTATCAGCCTCAATCCTGGGGCCACTGCTTATTTTTCTGGACATATGACTCAACTAACGGGAATTTTTAAATCAACTATCACATGCAGTGCAAGGCATATTGGGGGCTTGAGGGACCATGGACACACACACAGACACACAGCCACACAGACACACACCACTATATATAACATAAAATTTTAAGTATATAATTTTAATAAGCTATTTTCTTCCACCTCCTGTTGGTAATTCTACTGTAATTTATTGTGGATGCAAACAATTCCTCTAAAGAAGAACACCAGTTTTGAGCTCATGCAGTACCAGGGATCTGGCATCTACACAGTCTTTCTGCTACTGCCAGTTTGTTGCCCTGCCATAATCACTCCAACTCCACCAGCAAGTTTTTTTTAGAGAGTCAGTGACCCATTGATAGGTGCACTCATGGTGTATGCAGCACTATTGTTTAACACTGTGAAATTCTGCCTGCCAGACGGTGCCACAGGGAAATGGCGTCACTGACAGGTGGCTGGTTTGCCTTGATGTTTCGATACCTATTTCTGGCGGAGATGCTTTCTCCTCCTTATTTTGCTATTCCATCTTCCTTACAAAAAGCTGTCTTCCCAAGAGCCTTCCCCCAGTGTCACAGCCCGTAGTTCATTTCTGTCAGTTCTCAGGTTGATAGCCCATCACAGAGTAATGTCCAACCATGAGAAATTGTGATAATTAAACTTCTTTTTTTTTTCTTTGCACAGAATAACTAATTGTAAAAATTGGCAGTCAGCCTGCCATTTGAAAGTGAAGAAAACATCTTGTTTTAACATCTGAGCAGGGATTTTTTTTTTGTAATCTGTAAACAATTGGACCATATGTAGTGTGATAGGAAACATGAAGGCTGTGATAGAACATCACTGAAGGAACCTTGTGTTTATTCACTGCTCTTTGAGTCACTTAAATAGAAATTAGCTTTTTAAGTTCTGGGTTTTATCATGATTTTAAAGAGACAGTTTTTCTTCAAATAATCAGATCATACTGACAATTTACCAAGTCATGACAGAGAGAGGCAAAGGAATCCAATTTTTAAAATATAAATACATTTTTAAGACACCTAAACAGGTAACAGATGTAACCACGGGCTTTTACGGCCTTTGTTTTGGCCTGCAATCCCCTTCAGTGATACAAAGAATCTCCACACAATATGGTTCAACTCTTAGAAGGTGATTTTTTTCTAAACAAATTCTGTTTATGAAATTAAAATCAATCAAAAATACCACCACTGATTAAGTTAACTTTTAAAAAATGAAATAATGCCCTCTCCTAATTTTGCTATATTTTCCAGCTTATTATGTATAGCATGGACACATTAACTATGATCTTTAAAAAGGGGAGCTGTTGAAATTCAAAAGGCAACTGTTGAAATCCTTGTATTTTATGTAGGGTCCTTATATACCATGATTAAATTTCTTTAGATTCAGTTGATGACACTTAAAGAAAAGTAAAATGGCCAAGAGAATTTTGAAGTAACCACATTGGCAGCAATCAGTAATACTGCATAAAAAAGAAATGTGTTTGAAGCAGGGACAGAGCGAGCTTCTCTGCCTGTCTCGCTGGATTAGCTGGATTTCAAGTTCTACGGCTAACTTTATCTTTCTGTGTTTTGGTGTTCTTTTCCCTAAAATTGTCTGGTCAGATCAGGTCAGTGAATTTTAAGGGAGGTGGAATGTGGTAAATCGGAATCACTTGAAGAACTTTTGCAAAACACTGCTGGGGGAGAATGTTTCTTTCCACTTCCTCTTCATACCTCCCCTCCAAGTCACTGCAGGGTGAGCCACTCACCAATTGGTAATATGTCATATCTGAGAACCACTGATCCAGATAGTCTATTTGATATTATTGAAGATTTAAGAATATCTCATTGTTGGGTATGCTGCATCTCCTATTTTTCACTCCAGGCTCCATATGTTTTTGACTTGATAAAGTTTTGATTGTTTTAATACTGATAATTTTAGTATTTTATTGGGTCATATTCTCACATTAAATTTAATGTAGGAGGAGCATATGTACTGATGTTTGCCATAAACTCTTCTGTGCTTCACCTGGTTTCCAACTTTAAGTCTGTTCTGGAAAGCTGTACGTATAGGTCTCAGCCAGCAAGCTGAAACTGACAAAGGAGCGTTCTAATTCTCTGCTGTAAAAGTTGTACTTACCTTGTTTTCATGAAACCAACCTCCGTTTCCAAGGAAACAAGAACAAAAAAGCAGTTGGCAGCTAGCATCTGGGACTTAGAAGAACTCTCGCATGTCAATTTCAACTGCTGGCTGCCGGCTCAAACCTAAAAATGGGGGGTATTAAAATCACCTTCAGACTTTTAACACACAAAAGAATATTAAAACAAGTTATTTTTCTTCTTAATTTTTAAATAATTGGGTTTAATAGCCAACCATTTAAAATATCCTTTGAAATACTATAATAAGTTAAATGTATTTTAATTTTTAGAAATAACTCAATACAAACTCAAGCTTTATTTAAAAACAGTAGGCAGATATATTGCAGGGATATTTTATCAATTTTACACCCTTTTTTTTAAAGTTAAATTATGTTGTTGCCTTCTTTCTTATTGCTTTCGATGCTCCCAACTCCTTACGTTTTTTTTTTTTTTTCAACTCTTGCAAAATATACAGAAACCCTTTGTTTTATTTGTAAAGCTTAGTGGTTATTTTTAGTGTTTGAATAAATTGTTTTAATGATGAAAAATGAAAATACAGATGGACATTTTATCTTAAAAATATAATCTCATGATTCTAGGCCTGGATACCCACATTAGCACAATCTGCTTCTTTTAAACAGCTCTTGCTTGCATTGCGTGGTTATGTCCTTCAGAGTTCACTGTAGTCCTTATCACGCCATACAGTCTCCAGGCTATCTGACTTCATGGCTCCTAGATTCATTTGAGTTTTCAGACAAATCTGGCTGGTATTGAAGATTTGCATGGGAAAGAGATAAGATTTTTTTTGGCATGGAAAGCAGAAACTTGTGGAAATACTTTAGGTATGTAGATATTCCTAGTAATTGATTAATAATTGTCAGGAAAGTGGAGTTTCAACTTGATACATATACTCTATCTCTGGTTATTTTATTTTATATTATTCTACTGCTTGATTACCATCTTCAAGTTGAAAATGTAGGTCTTTTAGAATTTACCTCTTTTGGCTATTTTGTCATTTTATAGTATACAAGTGCAATTTGAACTCCAGGGTGCATGTGGATAGATACTAGTAAGTAAAATATTATGGATAACTGTACATGCAGTACTTTATCATATTTACAATGTAGGCTCATTTATTATTTTTTTATTGGCAGCCTATTTGTAATCAGATTTATGGATGAATTTGTATAATTTTAGAAATTATCTCCATGTTAGACTTTTGCAAGTAAATATGCTTTCTTTTCTACAAAATAAAAATATAGGAAACATCAGGATAATAAATTTAGGAAGGAGTTTTTATTGTAACTTCATCTAATTTCTGTATCCCCAAATATGTATTTATAAAATCCTTTTTTTTTTTTCTTTTCTTAATACAACATCCTAGGAATTATACTTTTTATTTGCGAATTCAGATAACATTTAATGTTTTCACTTTTTTGGGTGGTGAGCATATAGGATTCTCATGTTCAACATCTTTTGCTACTGTTAGAAAGTCAACTTTTCACAAAGGGAGAAATTATCAGCACATCTTAAATGCTGTAATAAAGACTATACAAGAAATAGTTTGCAAAGAATTTATACATAATATTATGAATGATAAAATTAATCTCCTAAGATTGAGGAAACTCCAACCAAATTAGGAAAAATATTGCAAAGTTTATTTCAAAATTCGGTCAAACTAAAAAATGTAGCCAAACCCCTATAATTGTTTTACATTTTTTTAATTGAGATAGAATTCATGTACCATAAAATTCAATATTTTAAAATGTACAATTTTGTGGTATTAATATACTCACAAGTTATAGAGCCGTTACAACCTTATAACAGAAATTTTTTTCACCCTAAAAAGAAACCACTTACCCTTTACCAGCCACTATACATTCCCTCTCTCCATTCTCTGGCACAGCTTACGTGTTTTCTATCTGCACAAATATGCCTATTCTGGACATTCACATAAATAGAATTATACAATAAGTGTCCTTTTTCATTTGGCTTCTTTCTTTAGGCGTGGCACTTTCAAGTTTCATCCATGTTGCAGCATATTCCTTTTTGTGTTGAATAATATCCCATTGCATGAATACAGTACATTATATTTATCCAGTCATCAGTTGATGGAAATTTTATGTCATTTTTATTTTTTGGTTATTATAAATCATGCTACTGTGGACATTCACGTACATTTTTGAATGAATGTATGTTTTTGATTCTCTCGGGTGTATATATAGGAATGCAATGGCTGGGCCATATGGTAATTCCAAAATATTATTTTAGTTGAAGAAAAACAAACAACTTCTTTGTAATAATGAAAATGGACAGAATGCAGAAGAGTATAAAATCTTAACTACAAAAGTTGTTTTTAAAAGCTCATCAATGACAAAAAACAAACACTTAAATCAAGTATATCCATTGTTGGTAGAGTGGTGTTTCTGTTTCTTTTTTCATTTCTATTTCATTTCTATAATGAGATTTTAGCAACAAAGGATTTAGTGTGACATATTACTCAGATATCAGACATGTTGATTCCATATTAAATTTCAAGAAAATATACAAATGTGGGCTTAAAATATCTAGATAAATTAGAAGCAGGGATATTATAAAAACTAGTAATCATCATATATTAATATCTAAGGCCAAAGGTCATAATTAATAGCCAACATAAGAGAAAAAATACTTTTTTTTTGGAAAAATTACTTTATTTTAAATAAATAAAGAAACAATTTGTAGTAAGAAAACACCTCTATTTTATCTTCTACTGTTTATTCTTAACCTACTCAGATACTGTTAAAATGCTTCAAATCTACTACCATTTTTTAAAAGGATGAATTTAGCCTAGTCTTTTTACCCATTTGTTTATTGTTCTTTAGTAATAATAACTTGTACCTGAGATTGGAGTTTCAGACCTAATGATCTTTTACTTTGTATTCTCCTTTCTCTGTCTCTGTTTCCGTGTGTGTGTGAAAGTATGAATATATATTTTAAAGCATATATATGCACACACGTTTGTACTTGTGTACATATATTCTCTCTCTCTTTTTATAGTTAGGAAAATTTTCTTACATGAATATCCTTGTTCTTCATGACATCTACCTGTGCTCAGCAATTTACTGCCATTTTTACAAAAAAAAATTGTAAATTTTTTCCTAAAAAAATCTTAATTTAATTTACCCCTCTTGAAAAGGATGATAATAAACTCACATTTTAAAAAAAGAATAATCCAACTGGCTTTTCCTTTCTTTTCTAAAGAATTTTCATTAAATATTTCTTATTATCATTTATTGCACAGAAATTATCCAATGATCTATCAAGGTGCTTTCCTGTTTTAATACTTTCTCACTGGGCCAGCTCAGATCATTTTGTCTTTATTATTCAACAAATTCCGCTAGTATTTACTGAATCCCTACTATGTCCTCGACTCTTGTGAGGAGTTCCTGAATACAGAAAAAAAGTAGGTACTTCAGAAGTCCAAAATAAGCCATCATTCTTGCCTTACTGTACGTATAGTATGTATATACACCAAAAATAAGAATATGAGATAACATGTATTTCTTTTTTTTTTTTTTTTTTTTTGTGACCAGTAAGGGGATCACAACCCTTGGCTTGGTGTCGTCTGCACCGCGCTCAGCCAGTGAGCGTACCGGCCATCCCTATGTAGGATCTGAACCTGCGGCAGCAGCGCAGCTGTGCTCCCAGCACTGCACTCTACCGAGTGAGCCACGGGGTCAGCCCATAACATGTATTTCTAAAGACAAACAAGTGAGATACATAAACTGGATTAGAGCAAGACAATTCAGGGAAGAAGGAGGATAAAATTGGATTAAAAAAAGTCACAGAGGGGTGACTATCTTATTTTAACATACTTAAAGTACATCCTGGGAGAGGTCCCATTTATCAAATTTTATCAACTAACACCTTACCAAGAGGATGGGGGACCAAAAAACTGAAAACTTGGAAAGAATACAGAAGGTTACTGTAATAGGAAGTAAGAAAATACCTAACTTGTTACTCTTTTCTGGAATGTAAGACACTCTGATGACAAAAGAATGATTCAGTAAGATTTAAGATAAGTCAATAACAAAATGTTTGAGCAGTAGATACTCCAAATGATATAGGTTCAACTTTGGCCATTATATAAATCAAATTTCTAAATGCTGAGGTGATAACAAAACGAAGAGGTGACCAAAGGTCTAAAGGTGGACAGAAGAATACATCATATGGATATGAGTGGGAGGTTTATAGAAAGGTAAGAAAGAAATGAAAAATAAATTAATGAGATGGAAGAAAACACTGGAGTAAGGAAATCATTTGGAATAGAGGGAGGGCCAGTAAATATTATACCTAATGAGTTCAGATTTTACACTGTATTTGATCATGATACTTTTCTTGGACCCTGGTGATCAGATAAGTGACGTATGAAAAATCACATATCAGAATGAATATGCAAGTGGCTGTTTCCTATAATTAATTGCAAATTACAATACAACAAAGATGGAAGAGACAGGTTTGGGGTTCATCTATGAAAGGTCTTAATTGAAGTTATTATGATAGATTGATTCCTACAGGCTTGGCTTTGCTAAGCTTCCCTACCTCTCCATGCATGTTCAAGGCTTCTTAAATTGCCTAGATTCCTGTAGTAACAAACTGGTGCCATCTTTGTCTCTTTAGAATGTGTTACTACCCTCGTTTCTCTAGTGTTCACAAATCTCTAGAAGCTTATAGAATGGACTCTAAACTGCTATATATGGGTAGTTCTTCCTTATAATTCTATTTCCACTTTAATATTCCTTGATGGATTACAAAACACTTTCTGTTATATGATATCATATAACTGTATTACACTGCATGATAGGTATGATTGTTTTTTGGAGGTCTGAGAAGTCACATGTCTTATTCAGAGTTACATGGTTCATGGAAGCACAGTCAAAACTATAGAAAACAATATGGAGATTTCTTAAACAACTACAGAAACAATTACCACATGATCCAGCAATCCCACTTCTGGATATATACCCAAAGAAATGGAAATCATCATGTCAAAGGGATTCCTGCACTCCCATGTTCACTGTACATCTATATACAATAACCAAGAAATGGAACCAACCTAAATGTCCATCGATGGATGACTGGATAGGGAAAATGTGGTATATATACACTATGGAATACTACTCATCCATAAAAAAGAATGACATTCTGCCATTCACAGCAATATTGATGAGCTTGGAGAAAATTATGTTAAGTGAAATAAAACCAAACATAGAGGGAAATGCACTGCATGTCCTCACTCATAAGTGGGAGCTAAGGGATAAAGAAGGAAGGAAAGAAAGATTACAGTGGTACACTGGACTTGCAGAGGGAAAGAACAGAACTAAGGTTGCTGGGGTGGTGGGGAGGAGGATGGGGACTGGGGAGAGATTGGGTGGGGAACATGGGGAATAATTGCAATTTGAGGTGGTGGGGATGCTGATAGTATTGATCTGATCATCATATCTTATGCACAGGTGCTAATGGTTAGCTCAGTGCCCATGAATATGTATAATCAATAAAAATAAATAAATTAAAAAGAAAAAATAACCTGACATATTAACTCTTACCTTTCGAATGCAGAAGCTTCTTCACACTGCTAAAGTGCATGGGTGAGCTCCATACATAATACAAATGGAATATGCGTCCTTTTTGAAGGTGTTAGAGAGACATGCATGCAATAGGCAAAAGTAGCACTGAAGTGAGGATTTCCCACCTTTGAATCCATGAACAAAGGCAAGTAGATGCATATATACTTAAACCATCTGTATTAGTCCACTTTGTGCTGCTTATAACAGAATACCTGAGACTGGATGAGTTATAAAAAACAAAGGTTTATTTGGCTCACGATTCTGGGACAATTGCATCTGGTGTGGGCGTCAGGCTGTTTCTACTCAAGGCAAAAAGTGGCAGGCAGCCGGTATGAGCAGATCACATGGCAAGAGGAAGCAACAGAGAGAAAGAAGAGGTGCCAGGGTCTTTTAAACAACCAGCTCTCACAGGAACCAATAGAGCAAGATCTCACTCAGGCCCCCTTCCCCAGGGAGAGCATTAATCCATTCATGAGGGATCTGCCCCCATGACTCAAACAGCTCCCAGCACTGCCACATTGGGTATTAGATTTCCACATGAGTTTTGGCAGGGAGAACACATCCAAACTCTATCACCATCTTAATAATTTAAGATACTATTTGCTGATTTTTTACTTTAACCCAAGTATTAAATCAATACACAATATATATTTTCTCATTTAAATCTCAAAATGACTTTATTGGAAGCTATGATTTAAATGAGTGACATCACATGCTTTATATATGTTTTCTTAGTTTTAACATGTAATCATTTATTAATAGATTTTCTGAAGAAATAATGCCAAATTAACTTTGTATCCACTCGTCTTAATTAAAAATACATATGTAAAAAAATGTGAATCTTAGACAAAACATGATTGCTATAACATATACAGTTACACTACATGGTATTATATATGTAAGCATCACAATTCCTTATAAGATTCCTTATTTACTTTGAGAGAAAGCCATTAAGAAGATAAAAGATTATTGGTGACATGAGATAGATTTTAAATTTAATGCAGTATGTTTTTCCCATGTTAATCCAGCCAAATTCTATGTCTGTCATGTATCTGCATTATAGAGTCAACCAGTCAACCCTGGGTAATTATGTAAGAAAAAGCAAAGAGGAAATTTCAACAGAAAAAAAAATAATTCTAAAGAACTGCTTAGTTATACTATCTCAATGTAATCAACTTTTGAGTATTTCTAGTGAAAATTGTTACTTGAAATTCAGAAATACCTTCCTAATTCCATTTTAGAGATAAATTTCAACTGCAAGTCTCATCAAATCTGTAGTCCCAGCGATGCACAATTATGAAGTTGACTGATTTGAGCTGTCCTATATTCTTCTCCTGCCCATCAGATGTTGAAGGTGCTAATGAACTGTGAAATGGCCAAAGGCAGGCAGCCAGAGGGGAAAAAAAGAGGAGAAGCCACAAAGCTGGGTCACTGCAAAATGAGTAATTAGTCACTGAATAATGGGGAATTTAACTGCATTAAGCCTGTATGTGCTACATGTATTTTCTATCAAAATTTGCTAGAAATGTAGCTCAAAATCTATTTTCTGGGGTTCTCAAGACTATCCATTTCATTGACTACATCTGAAAGCATCTGTACACTCAGAGTCCTTCAAATTGTAGAATACACTCTCTAAACAGATATACTTATCTATATGTATCTTTCTGTACCGAGATTATACTTTAGCCCAATGCCTCTCATCAACACAAGATTTTTATTGTACTAATTTTTATTATTTTCTGTGATCTTATTGATATATGCGATATATGCTGCAATTTTGGTTGTAGACTTATTGGTTCATGACTGATTTCAGATTTTATCAGGCTCGTGTTTGGAAAATAACAAAATTTATAATTTGTCGCTATTTGTGTGTGTGCACATGTATGAACACATGTATGTGCATGTGAATAGATTTTAATTCATGGTGCCAAGAACACTAAGGCCAAAAGAGGAGAACCTAGCTGATGGCTTAAAATTTTTATTCTATGTAATGAGTATAAATCTGGATATATAAAAAGGACTCCTTGGCAATGAGATATTTCTTTCTACTTACTGAGTTAGGAGTCATTCCTGGAAACAAACACTTACATTTTGGGGATAGATTTTTGATCTTGAAAAAGTACTTTGCAAACATTCTGGTTCTATTGTTTCCTACTGTGAGTTTTTTTTCTGGCTTTCAAACAGAATGATTGATTTTTTTTTTTTTTTTTTTTTACTAGAAGAGGAGGAGATGTATGCTGCATATTTCTTTACCACTGTGGATCACACGAAAAAGAAAATAAGAAAATGAAAGTAAAACACGTGCTCTACTCTTTCCATTTATTTTCTACAATTTCAGATTTTATTTTTTTCCTAGACACTTGACAATATAATTGGTAACTGAATCTACACCATATCTTTATCAAGATCTTTAGGAGCAAAAGAAATAGGATATGCAACTTTAATTGTAGATGATCTAAACATTCTAGTCCAATATTTATGTACCACCTCATGTATACCTCACCATAGACCTACGAAGTAGATATTGTACATAAAGACCTTCTAAATGAAAGGGTAAAGTCATTGATTGGTGAAGACATAAATTAACATGCCCAAGGTCACAACACTAATAAGGGACAGCTCTAGAATCAAATCCATCCTTCTAAGTGCAACTATCAACTGTTGCTCCCCACCCCCACGTTCAGGTAACACATGGTGGGACCCCCCCCAAACAATTCTAATAAAAGATGTCTCAACATGTCTCTGGCTGTGATCTGTCATTGTCGTTGCCATTCTCTTTTAAGATTAGCCCTTCCAAAAAAAATTCATCTTTCCTCAGTCTAAGTTCACTCTCTCAGTGAACTTTTAAACACTTAATTAAACACACACACACACACACACACACACACACACACACACATTCATTATTCAGAGTAAAAATTTTAAACCATCAGCCAGGTTCTCCTCTTTCAGCCTCAGTGCTTAATTAAACACTGCATTGTGTCCACTAAATGCTTACAATGTGTAGGAGCAAAGTGTTTTGCATGAAGGCATAGATAGACCTGTCATCATAAGTTCATTAAGTAATAAACTTATTGGTTTACCTTGGCTTAGAACTATTTCCCAGTTTTAGGCCCTAATTTAAATATTAGAGCCATTAGTATGGTCAGGACTGCATTTTTTTTTTAATAAACTTTGTTTCTTAGAGCAGTTTTAGGTTCACAACAAATTTGAGTGGAATATACAGAATTCCTATATACCCCCTATCCCCACACATGCACAGTCTCCTCCACTATCAACATCCTCTAACAGTGTGGTACATTTGTTGCAATTGATGAACCTAAGTTGACACATTATTATCACCTAAAGTCAATAGTTTATATTAGGGTTCATTCTTGGTGTTGTTTATTTGATAGGTTTTGACAAATACATAATGACATAGTTCTGCCATTATGGAATAATGCAGAATAGTTTCACTGCCCTAAAAATCCTCCGTGCTCAACCCATTCGTCCCTCCTGTCACTTAACCCCTGGTAATCACTGCTTTTACCACTGTCTTCATAGTTTTGCTTTTTGCACAATGTCATATAGTTGGAATCATACAGTATGTAGTCTTTTCAGACTTGCTTCTATCACGTAGTAATGTGCGTTTAAGTTTCCTCCGTGTCTTTTCACGGCTTGATAGCTTATTTCTTTTTAGATCTGAATAATATTCCATTGTCAGGATCTACTACAGTTTATTTATTCTCCTACAGAAAGACAACTTAGTTGCTTCCAAATTTTGGCAATTATGAATAAAGCTACTATAAGGCTTACATTTTTAAAGTAAACACTTTCATCACTTCTTGGCCTTTTGGCTAAGATCAAGTGTAAAGTAAATGCTTTCTCCTATTGTCTTAAGCAAATGGTTACACATAATATTTGAAATATTCAGTAATAGACTGAAATATTATTTCAACCTCTAGTAATAGTAAATAGGTGTTTTAGAACAAGAAGAAAGAGAAGATGAATACTAGTCAGAATGCTTACAATATGAGCTGTTTAAAGAACAATTGTGTTTGATTATTGATAACTTCTTTGCCTTTGAACTGACACCAGAACAAATGAATATAAAGACTCATGGATACACACTCTACCAGGAATACACTCATGTCAACCAGCATTCCTGACATGGTAATGTCTTGACAGCCACATGAATTCCTAAGGTAACTTATTTTAGTATATGAAATGGAAAAGGAAACAAAAAAACAGTCTCTCCGCAAAGAAGCCTCAATTAATTTAAAACACCCAATAATGGGCTCTAAAATAACAACTGCATTTTAACCATTAAGTTCATTAAACATTTTTCTCAAACTCATAACCATTATTTTGCTTAGTCAGATGTTTTCTCAAAGGAGAGTTCATTCATTTTAACTGCTTAAAATACATGATGAATGAAGCAATTTGCTTTTTTATTTACATTTTACCACTGATGATATTTTATTAAAAACACCACCACAAAAGAGCACATTGTGACTTTAATCAGTGCCCACTTTCTAGGGCAATGCTTTGTTTTACGTTTAAAACTTTCAACTTATGTTTGTGAATGATACAGAATAATACATCCCTAGAAATTGCTAGATAACCTTATTACAAAGTTAACATATGTCCATTTTCTAACCTAAACATAAGCACAAAGCAATTAGAGATCTCTGTCGTATAAGAATGTTTTTTTCCAGGGGTAAGTGAAGTGTGCAATATTTGGAATATATTAGATGAGTTTTGTGTTAAAATGAAATGTTACAACAGTGATTTTTTTTCTTATTTATTTCAAGTTTGTTTGAGAGCAAATAAGTTAAAACTGACCATCTGAGATTCCTAAAGCACCATTATCAATATCACTCTTATTTTTCCATATCAAAATAACAATAACCCTACATTTTCTTTTTGCTCAGTAGAGTTTACAAAACACATTCATATTGAGCCTTATCTCCTAATCAATTAACATGTGTATGCAATTTCTTGCTACCACCCACACACTCATAAAATCTGGGAAATATTCATTTTATTATTACTTGCAAATTATTGGGAAAAATAGGTAAGTGAATAACTAGATAAAGAGAAAACAAGGATATTGTGAATGGGGTATTTATAACATTATGTTTGGGTTATAGCCCATATTAGATTTTCTTAATGTTAACCTTAACTTCCTACTAATTTGAATATTTTTAGAAAATGTCCCTGGATTTTCCAAGTAGATAATTTTATCATCTGTAATGATGAAAGTTGCATTCCTTTAAATATTGTACCTCATTTCCTTAACTTCTCTTATTGAATAGGGTAAACCCTTTAGTGCAATCTTGAATAGTAGCTTTGAAGCAGGCATTCCTATCTTGTTCTTGCATTTAATGGTAATGCTTGTAGTGTATCATAATTAAAATGACACAGACTGCCGATTTCTGGAGAATAGCTTTTAAGTCAAGGAAATTTTCTTTTTCTTTTTAGTTTGCTAAACGTTTTTTTAAAATAAAGAACAAGAATTGAGTTTTATCAATTTCTTTTGCAAGATTTATTGAGGTGATCACAATTGTTCTATAATCTGCTTATATGAGCAATTATATTAACACATTTTCTGATATTAAACTGAGATTAGCCTATAATAATGATCATATGCATTATTTTTTAAATAAACAATAGTGTAATTTTAATAGCACTCTATTTTACTTGGAAATCTTGTATTAAGAATTTTCGCATTTATCTTCATATAAAATTAGCTTTTCTTGAATAATTTTCTTGCTCAGCTTTTGAATTAGCATTATGGTAGCTTTATAAAATTTGCTGAATAAACTTCTATACCTAGATATCTTCCTCTCTTTCTCTCTCTCTATCTCATTCCCTGCTCTAGAAAATTTACTTTTTTTCTAAAGAATTCGTTCACTGGCATTGCAGTTAGAACTAAACCATTGGGATATATTTTTGTCTTCTATTTATTTTCACCCATAAATATTAGCCTATTAGGGATTCATATTTCTTGAATATAACGATTTCATTTTTCCTAGAAAATAATTTATTTCACCTATATGTTCAAATACATTTGGGTTATTTTATTTATTTTAATTTATCAATATACAATGTAGTTGATTTTCATGTCCCTTTACCAGTTCCTCCTTTCCCTCTCTCACCCCTACCCCCCAACAACATCATATATGTACACTTGTCTTAACAAGTTCAAGGAATTGAGATTGCTGTGTCTTCTTCCCCAACCCCCCATTTATTTGTTTATATATTTATTTATTTATATATTTGTTTGTTTATTTATTTTTAGCTCCCACAAATAAGTGAGAACGTGCATTTTTTTTCTTTCTGCTCCTGACTTATTTCTCTTGATATAATTTTCTCTAAGTCCATCCATGTTGCTGCAAATGGTAGCATTTTTTTGTTGTTCTTTTTATAGCAGAGTAGCATTCCGTTGTATAGATATACCATATTTTCTGTATCCGCTAATCTGATTTGGGCTAGTTTTTCTTAGCTATTGTAAATAGTGCTACAATAAACATGGGAGTACAGGTATCCCTTTAACATGATGATTTCCATTTTCTGGCTAAATACTCAGTGGTGGAATAGCTGGGTCATATGGTAGATCTATCTGTAATTGTTTGAGGAAATTTCATACCTTTTTCTATAAAGGCTGCACCATTTTGCAGTCCCACCAACAGTGTAGGAGGTTTCCTCACCAGCATTTATCATTCTCAGTCTTCTGGATGTTAGCCAGCCTAACTGGAGTGAGATGGTATCTCAAAGTGGTTTTGATTTGCATTTCCCAAATGATGAGTTGATCTTGTGCATTTTTCATGTGTCCATTGGCCATTTGCATGTCTTCCTTTGAGAAATGATTGTTTGGCTCCTTTGCCCATTTTTTAATTGGGTTCCTTGGCGTTTTTTTTTTTTTTTTTGCTGTTAAGTCATTTGAGATCCTTGTATATTCTGGATATTAATCCTTTGTCAGATGTATATTTTGCAAATATTTTCTCCCACTCTGTTGGTTTTCTTTATGCTCTGTTATTTCTTTTGCTGTGCAGAAGCTTTTTTGTTTGGTATAATCCCATTTGTTTATTTTTCCTTTGGTTGCCCATGCTTTTGAGGTCGTATTCATGAACTCTGTACACAATTCTGCTTCATGGAGTGTTTGCAGTATGTTTTCTTCGCGGAGTTTTATTTTTCAGGATGTATCTTTAATTCCTAATCCATTTTGAGGTGACTTTGGTATATAGTGAGAGGTACTGGGATAGTTTCATTCTCCTACATATGAATGTCCAATTTTCCCTGCACCATTTGCTGAAAAGGCAGTCTCTTCCCCTGTGCGTAGACTTGGTATCTTTGTCAAAGATTACATGGCTGTAGTTGTATGGTTTGATTTCTGGATTCTTTATTCTGTTCCATTCGTCCATGTCTCTGTTTTTATGGCAGTACCATGCTGATATAGTTACTATAGCTTTGTAGTATAGTTTAAAGTCAGGAAGTGTTGTGCCTCCAGCTTTATTTTTTTTTTTTGCTCAGGACTGCTTTAGCTATTCATGGTCTTCTGTTATTCCATACGAATATTAGGATTGTTTTTTTCCAGTTCTGAGACAAATGTCATTGGAATTTTGACAGGGATTGCATTGAATGTGTAGATCACTTTGGGTAGTATGGACATTTTCACAATGTTAATTCTTCTAATCCAAGAGCATGGTATATCCTTCTATCTTCTTGTGTTCTCTTCAATTTCTCTCAACAGTGCTTTCTAGTTCTTGTCATCTTTTCCACATCATTGGTTAACTTTATTCCTAGGTATTTTATTTTTTTGGTGACTATTGTAAATGGGCAAACTTTCTTGATTTCTTTTTCTGCATGTTCATTGTTGGAGTATAGTAATGCTACTGATTTTTGTGTGTTGATTTTTGTATCCTGCAACTTGGCTGAAATGATTTAACAATTCTAAGAGTTTTTTTGTAGAGTCTTTAGGCTGTTCTATAAAAAGGATTATATTATCTGCAAACAGGGACAGTTTGACATCATCTTTTCTGATCTGGATGCCCTTTATTTCCTTCTCTTCCCCGATTGCTCTGGCTTGTACTTCCAACACCATGTTGAATAGGGGTGGTGAGAGTGGGAACTTTGTCTTGTTCCTGTTCTTAACGGAAAAGCTTTCAACTTTTCCCCATTCAGGATGATATTGGAAGTGGGTTTGTCATATATGGCTTTAATTGTGTCTAGATACTTTCCTTCTATACCCAATTTATAGAGAGTGTATATCATGAACAAATGTGGAATTTTGTCAAATGCTTTTTCAGCATCTATAGAGATGATCATATGGTTTTTGTCTTTGATTTTATTGATGTGGTGTATCACATTTATTGATTTACATATGTTGAATCAATCTTGCATCCCTGGGATAAACCGCACTTGACCATGGAATTAATTTTAGGTATGTGTTGCTGTATTCTATTAGTTAGTATTTTTGCATCTATATTCATTAACGATATTGGCCTTTAGTTTCCTTTTTTTGTTTTATCTTTGTCTGATTTTGGTATCAGGGTGATGTTTGCCTCATAGAATGAGTTTGGGAGAATTGTCTCTGTTTCAATATTTTGGAGCAGTTTGTAGAGAATTGGGGTTAATTCTTCTTTGAAGGTTTGGTAGAATCCTGCAGTAAAGCAATCTGGTCCTGGGCTTTTCTTTGTTGGGAGACTGCTGATAACACTTTCAATCTCTTTGATTGTTACTGGTCTGTTCACATTATCTATGTCTTCTTGGCTCAGTCTTGATAGTTTGTGTGTATCCAGAAATTTATCCATTTCCTCCAGATTTTCAAATTTGTTGCCATATAGTTTTTTATAGTAGTCTCTAATGATTCCTTGTATTCGGAGGTATCGGTTGCAATACCACCTTTTTCATTTCTAATTTTTGTTATTTGTGTCTTCTCTCTTCTTTTTTAGTTAGCCTTGCTAATATAATGTTTTGTCAATTTTATTTATTTTTTCAAAAAAACCGACCTTTGTTTCATTGATCTTTTTATCACTTTTTGGTTTTCTATTTCATTTAGTTATGCTCTGATCTTTTTTTTTTTTTTTTTTTTTTTTTTTGTCTTTTTCGTGACCGGCACTCAGCCAGTGAGTGCACTGGCCATTCCCATATAGGATCCGAACCCACGGCGGGAGCGATGCCACGCTCCCAGCGCCGCACACTCCCGAGTGCGCCATCGGCTCGGCCCTATGCTCTGATCTTAATTCTTTCTTTCTGTTCTCTAACTTTGGGTTTGGATTGTTCTTCTTTTTCTAGTTCTTTAAGGTGAGGCATTAGGTTGTTTACTTGCCATCTCTCTATTCTTCTGAAGTAAGCATTTAATACAATACATTTCCCCCTTAGTACTGCTTTTGCAGTATCTTAAAGGTTTTGGTATGATGTGTTATTATTTTCATTAGTTTCAAAAAAATGTTTTGATTCCCTGTTTAATTTCTTTTTGGACCCATATATCATTAAGTAGAATGTTGTTTAATTGCCATGCATTTGTATAGTTTCCAGAGTTTCATTTGTTATTGATTTCTAATTTTAATCCATTGTGATCTGAAAAAATGCATGGAATAATTCCAATTTTTTTGAATTTGTTGAGACTTGATTTGTGACCTAACATGTGGTTTATCCCAGAGAATGTTCCATGTGCTGATGAGAAGAATGAATATTCTGAGGTTGTTGTATGAAATGTTCTCTAGATGTCTGCCAAGTCCAATTGATCTAAAGTGTTGTTTAGATCTTGGGTTTCTCTGTTGACTTTTTGCTTAGATGACCTGTCCAATGTTTAGAGTGGGGTGTTCAGGTCCCCTGCTCTTATGGTTTAGTGTCTATCTCTTTCTTTAGGACTAATAACATTTGCTTTATAAATCTGTCTGCTCTGATGTTGGGTGCATATATATTTATGATTGTTATGTCTTCATGTTGGATAGATACTTTTATCATTAAATAGTGGCCTTCTTTATCTCTTTCTATGGTTTTTGGTTTAATGTTTATTCTAGCTGATATAAGAATATCTATTCCAGCTCACGTTTTGTTTTTATTTGCATGGTATATCTTTTTCCATCTCCTTTCATTCTTAGTCTATGTGTGTCTTTATAGGTATGGTGAGTCTCTTGAAGGCACTGTATTGCTGGGTCCATCTTTTTAATCCTATCAGTCAGTCTGTGTCTTTTGAATGGGGAATTTAATCCTTTTACCTTAAGAGTTATTATTGAAAGGTGTTGATTTACTCCTGCCATTTTACTGATTTTTGTTTGGATGTTTTAAATATCTTTTGTTCCTTTCTTTCTGATTTACTGTTTGTCTTTTGTGTTTGTTGATTTCTTGGGATAGTAGACAAACTTGTTTTTTTCTCTTCATTGTTAGCATTTTTATTTTCCAGGTGGGATTTGTTCTTCTTCAGTATTCATGGTAGTGATGTTTGTTTTTCAGGTACTAGACCCAGTACTCCCTTGAGAATTTCTTGTAAGGCTGGTCGTGTGGTAGTAAACTCTCACAGTTTTTGTTTGTCTGAGAAATATACTATTTGTCCTTCATTTTGGAAGCGTAGCCTTGCTGGGTGACGTATTCTTTATTTTTGTCTTTTAGTATTTTGAATATATCATCCCATTTTCTTCTGGCTTTTAGAGTTTCCAGTGAAAGGTCTGATGTTAGTTTGATAGGGGTTCCCTTATAGGTGACTTGACACTTCTGTCTTGCAGCTTTTAAGATTTTCTCTTTTTCTTTGACTTTTGCCAGTTTGACTATAACATATCTTGGAGATGACCTTTTTGGGTTGAATATGTTTGAAGATCTTTGAGCCTCCCAAGTCTGAAAGTTTGTGTCTTACCCTATACCTGGGAAGATTTCTGCTATTATTTCATTGAATGTGTTTCCAATGCCATTTCTTTTTTCCTTCCCTTTTGGAATACCATGATTTGGTTATTTGAGAGCTGAAGGTTGTCTGTTATCTCTCTTAGATTTTCTTCAATTTTTAAATTTCTTTTTTCTTTCTTTTTTTTTTTTTGTCCACCTCTGTTATTTCAAACAGGCTGTCTTCATGGTCAGAAATTTTCTCTCCTGCTTGTTCTAGCCTGTTGGTTAGACTCTCTGTTGTGTGTTTTATTTTATTGAATGAATTCTTCAGCTCCACAAGCCCTGATACATTTTTTTTCGGGGCATTGGTATCTTTGTACATTTCTTCTTTCAAGTCCTGTATATGTTTTCTCATTTCATTGTCTTGTCTAACTGAGTCTTCTTGTATCTCATTTAGTTTCCTTAGAATCGGTGCTCAAAATTCCTTGTCAGTCATTTCAAGGACTTCCTGTTCTATAGGATCTAGAACTTGAGAGTCATTATATTCCTTTGGTGGTGTCGTGCTTTCTTGGTTTTTTCATGTTTCTAGTATCTCTCCATTGGTGTTTAGTCATTTTGACAGAGGGTTTCACAGTCCACTTGTTCCACCCTGGTGTCTGGCTTGGATTCCACAGGGGCTGCTGATTTAGCACTGCTCCCTCGAGGCCTGGATGTCAGTGGGTAGGGCCTCTCAGGGGTTGGGAACTCACTTGGACTGGGTACCATAGTGTGGTGGCTCCTGGTTCAGCACTGCTGCCTTGGGGCCTGGGTGTCAGCAGGTCAGGACTCTAGGGATTTGGGGACTCACCTGGGCTGGGTCCTGTGTGTGGCATGGTGGCTGCCTGTTCAGCCTATATATTCAAATATATTTGAATAAATTTGTACATATTAATCTTACACTTCTAAAATTTCTGAAACTATATGTATGTACCCCTTTTTTCCCTATACCACTTGGTCAGACTTTCCAAAGGTTTGTCTTGTTTAATGGTCTTTTCAGAGAACCACTTTTTAGTGTTATTGATAAATTCTAATTTTTATTCTATTTTCTATCTTGTACATTTCTAATTCATTTGAATTTAATTTTGGTTTTTTTTTCCTTAGCATTGTTAATAGAAAACTTAATTCATTTAAAAGAAATTCTTAGCTTTTAAATATTTTCAAAATTACATAATTAATGCCCTACTTTGGCCACACATCACAGATTTTGATTCATAGTGTTCTCAGTTGTCAATTTTTTTCCCAGTAGTTTGTGATTTCAGTTATAATTTTCTGTTTAGATTTTTTTTTTCTTAACATGGAAATATTTGTGGAGCAGGGATCTAAGATTTTGGTAATTACTAATTTTGTTACATATGGTCATTGAATATAACTGGTTAATTCCTAATTTTTGGAATCTATTGATTTCTTTGTAGTCTATAGAAATCCAAATGTGTGAAATCTCAATATATTTGAACATATATATGTGTGTGGGGGGTATGTGTATGTGTGTGTGCATGTGTGTATTTGTTGTATAAAGTTTTCTTTATTCTCTATTAGCTTTAGCGTAATTGCCCTATTAAATACTGTATATATTTACTTTTTTTCTACTCAAATTATCAATTTCTGAGAAGTGTGCCTAAGAAATTATGTATCATTGTAGATCTTTCATCTTCTCTTTGTAGTCCTGTCAAGCTTACATTTTGAAGCTATTTTTAGTATGCTTTTTATTTATTTTCATATATTCCTGGTGGGTTGTTACTTTTACAAATATAAAGTATGTAACTTTATTTTTATAATTTTGCCTTTATTTTGATTTTCTCAGAAACTAATATTGTTGTACCCTCATGACTTTTGGCACATTGTCTGATATGTCTTTTCTGATCTTTTTTTTCCCAACTCTTCAGTGTTTGTTTAGTATGCATATGTGCCTTTTTGTGACCAGCATAACTTGGGGTGTTTTTCCTACCCTCTGAGTACCTTTTCATTTTGAGGTAGAATAATTCTTTCATTTCAATATTCCAGATTTTCCATGGTGCCCTTTTTGGTCCTACCTATTGACATCATGTTACAATCCAAACTTTAATTTATAAAATGTCTAGCGGATGCTATGTGTATGTATGTTGCATACTGTATAAGGGTTCTCCAGAGAAATAAAACCAATGGATGTGGTGGGGAGAGAGGGTAGGGAGGGAGAGAGATTTATTATAAGGAATTGGTTCACATGATTATAGATGCTGAGAAGTCATAAGATTTGCAGTTGTAGTGCTGGAGACCCAGGACAGCTGATGATATAGTTCCAGTCTGAGTTCAATGGCGTGAGAGCCAGATGTACTGATGGCGTAAGTTCCAGTTTGAAAGCTGGAAAACTCAAGACTTGAGAAGAACCAGTGTTTCAATTTGAGTCTTCAGTTCGAAGGCAGGAAAAAAAAAAATGCAGTGTCCCAACTTAAAGCAATCAGACAGAAAAACTTCCCTTTTTCTTGCAGGAGGGTTAGACTTGTAGTATCATTCAAGCCTTATCTAATTGGATGATGGCCACTTGCATTATGAAGAGCATTCTGCTTTACTCAGTCAGCTGATTCAAATCTTAATCATGTCCAGAGACATCCTCACAAAAACACCCAGAATAGTGTTTTACTGAATATCTGGGCACCCCATGTCCTAGTCAAGTTGATAAATAAATTAAACATCACATGGATCATTACAATTCTCTAGGGATTGATTACACTTAGAGTTTTATTATGATTTTGTTTCCTTTGGCTTTATTTCTTCTGTTCATTAAACTTGGTATCTCTATTTCATGGGCTGGGTTTCTAAAATGATGCTCTTTGTTTTAGAGATCACCTTTATATTCAGATTTCCTATCATCTTGTGTGTGACAACTGTATCCATTTAAGACAAGCTGCTTCCAGTGATTGTGGGCACCCCAGGAGGAAATTACTGGACAAGGGCACACTGACTTCATCTTCACTCTTATCGGCCTCCCAGGGCCCAACCCTGATGGTTGAACTGCTTGGCTATTCTCATTGCTCTCTTTACCAGGTCACATTGTTCACATGCAAGTCCTCGCTTCTCTCCATATATCCCTCATCTCACTGTGGATTGAATTGCCTCTACAACTACTATCTCCTCTGGTAGAAGTCCTCTCCTATGCAGGTTTTGAACTTTGGTTCTGTTGTTCAATTTGATTATGTCCTTTTATCATTTTACATCTTTTGCATAATTTCTAGTATTTTGTGAGAATTTCTTGCTTTCACCACTAATGTGGCAGAGATGTCCCCCTTCCCATAATACATATTTGTTGCTGAGAAGCATCTGCCACCCAGCTCTACTGACAACTTTAGGCCCACGTATATGTTCTTTCCAAAGGAATGTGAAAAGAAATAGTATGTTATGATGATGTTATAAAGGAAATATGTCTTTCCCATCCTCTCTTTCTGCACATTAAACCTGGTTGCAGAGGACAGCAAGGCTCTAGGGAATGGCAGAGCCAAGTTACCTGAATTATCTTATGTGGAATTGCCAGTAACCAACCAGGAACATGCACATTTTATTGTTACATGTGCAAGAAATAAACTTGGATTGTATAAAGACACTGCCACTGAAATATTATCTTTTAAAAAATGTTACAGCTGCTAAAGTTACCCTAAATCACATTAGTGGCACAGGTATAATTTCTATAAAAATATATTTCCACAATTTTCTATGAACTTTCAATAGAATATGTACTTATTTAATTTTATGTATTCCTCTAGTTGCCATCAATTCTTTTTTGTACATATTCACTTTAAACATTTAAAGCAATGTTTTTATAATTATTGAAGCTTTGAGTATTTTTAGATTTCTGAAACATTTTAATACATTTTCAGTATATGTTAGTCAGTTACTTAACAGATTTTCAATATCTGGTGGTCAGTTACTTTTGAGATATGTAAGAAATATAATTTGTCCAAGAGTAATGTGTTTAATACATTTTTAAGGATATGGATTCTAAGACTTATATGGTCATAACGTTTTAAGATATTAACTAAGATATAACTACAAAGTGTCTAAGTCAAATAGATGATGCAACACTCCCCCCTATCAAGATACACACATCATTGTTTAAAGAGGCTTATATTTGATTTGTAAACCTCTCAATATGCTTGTCTCATGTCACGTAGACCCCCAAATTAATCTTATGCGATTCTGTGTATAACATACTACCATTCCGAAATCACAGAAATATAATTATAGCACCTACCTCAAGAAAACGTTGGAAGGTATGACATAGAACATACTGCATAAAGAAAACTGTGAGATGCTACAAAGGCATAGAATCACATACATGAATTTATACTAATTTTATAAATGAGAAAGTAGTTTGATCTAGCTATATATAAGGACAAAATATGTGGATAAGAGATACAAAATATGTTTATACCTAAAGAAATTTTCCAACCCTAAACAAAATTTGGAGCAAGACAGTCTGTCTTCTAGTTACACACAGTTTAGGGGGTGATGTACATCCATGCATGAGGCAGGTTTTGAATTATAAAATTTTAGTTTCCTATAAAGAAAGCATTTTTGATACTGAGGCTCACTTTCAAAATATACTTATGGTATGCTCCTACTAGCACTATTTCATCAGTCATTAATCTCCCAGTATGGTTCTTTCAATTGTTAAATCCAATTGAAAATTAAAAATTAAATCTTGTTTGACTGTTTAATGAAATGGTAGCTACCGGTCAGAGATGGTATCCTCCAGACGTGGGGAACAGAACTCTGATGAGACACATATATTGGGGTTCTGATAACTTAACCCTTAATTTTTCCAAAAATATAGAAACCATTATCAGTGTTTCAAACATTAAGTCCCAAAGCCAACCTGGAATTCTATGACTTTCTGGTCTTCACTCTACACAAGGAGTCATTATACCATAATTAACTGTATGGCAAAAGTTTGGATATTGAAAAGAAAGAGACAACCCTACATGAGACTCACTCTCTTAATATACACTTACTTTAGAAGAAAGAAGGCAAAATGTACCGGAATAAAATACTAAAATGTTTTTGTGTACTTTTCAAGTAGAAATGTGGAAAGGCAAAAACAGGTCCTCTCACAGAGTGGCTGTAAGAGTACTTCTCAAAATGCACTTGTTTTTCCTATATCCGGATTATTACCTTCTCCAATACATCACCTCTGGTCACTCACCCTAAAGTGCAAATGAACGCTGAAGCCCCACTACCCTCTCCAATTCTGATTTCTGAGGGGAGGCAGAAGGGCACACCATCACTTGAGGAACGGGTTACAGTTTAGATGACTTTGCCTCAGGGTCTGGATTTTTCATCCTTTCTTTTCACTACCTAAAAGTTATACAATGTTCAGAGGGTACAGAAGAACTGCTTTATGATATTTTAACATTTGCTAATCATAACGGGACTCTACATGAAAGATGAGGGTAACCTCTATTTGTGGTTAATTACCTCTATTTAAAATTTTACGACAAAGTTTTCGGTACGATTATAACACTTCATAATTCCAGTGTTCATTTAGTGGGTTTTTTGGAAGCTGTGCCAAGGATACATATTTACTGTTGCTCATTCATAGAGTGATTTCTATTTATTTTTTATAAGTGAGCAATATAAAACTCAAAAGTGTATTGTTTTATTCAACTATTAATCGACTCATTCAGTCAATTACTCATTGTGTTTGTTAAGGTAATGTGTGCTGCTTTAATAGATAATGAATTATAAATCCCTGTAGCTTAGCACAATAGGAGTTGATTTCTCCTTCAATAAGCCTAAAGTGGGTGTTTGGAAGAAAGCCTTCCTTCTGATGTTAATTTTCTTGTCACCTGCCACCTGACTGCTGCTAAACCAAAGTGACATATTTTAGGGGTTTTTTTGTTGTATAACTTGAGGTACTGTTTTCAATCGTAACAATAGAATGCTAGCTACTGTAATAGATGAACTCCAGGTCCTAAGGTGTTTTTTTTTTTTTTTTTAATTCTAAATATACATTATAGTTGATTTCATGTCCCTTTACCCATTTCTCTTTTCTTTCTCCCTCTCCCCCACCCACTACATCATATCTGTTCACTTGTCTTAACAAGTTCAAGGAATTGTTGTGATTGTTGTGTCTTCTTTAACATAATAGGAAATTGTACAAATTAAGAGAAAAATTTATTATTCTCTCCCATAACCATCCCATACTTACTTTTGTGGCCTGAATTCCTCATAGTGGTTCTGTTCCCTTTCATCTTTGCAGGTATTATTTCTGCATCTGGAGGTGAGGCAAAAACTAACTACAAAGCCTAGGTAATGTAGGTAGAATTCTTCCTCCCACCCTCTGATGGCCACATCTTGTGAATATGTTAGCTTACATGGCAAGAGACTTTGCAAATAGGATTAAGTCAAAGACCTTGATATGGGGAGATTATCCTGGGTTATTCAGATGAACCCGATACAATCACATGGGTCCTTAAAATGGAGAACCTTCCTGGCAGTTGTCAGAAGGAGATGTGACTACAGAATAATGGTCAGAAAAATGCTGTGATGCTGGCTTTGAACACGAAGGAAGGGAAACACAAGCCAAAAAATGCAGGCAGCTTCCAGCAGCTGGAAAAGAAAGCAATAGAAAACAAAAACACAGGTATTCTAAACCTTGGCACCATGGGTATTTGGGGTCAGAAAATTCTTTATTGTAGGGACCTTTCTGTGCATTGTAAAATGTTTAGCACTATCCCTGGCCTATACCCTCTAGATGCCAGTAGCAACCCACCTTCCCCGTCCCCCCAGTTGTGACAAATAAAAATGTTTCCAGATATTGCCAAATATGCCTGGTGGTTAAAATCACTCATAATAAAAACCACTGACATAGCCAAATCTGCACAGAGTGGGTTGTGAGGGAGTGGTCCATGGCCAGGTAGTCACCTACAATAACTCTATACTATGGAAGGGCCATGATGCTGTGGTGGTCATCCATACTACATCTTCCAGCAATTATTTTATTTAAGGAACACCTACATTAGAACTAACACCGTATGTTCTCCATAATTCTGGGTATACACTGGTAAATATTAAAGTTTCTATTCCCACTGAGCTTAAGATCTAGTAGAGGAGACAGAAAATAAACAAGTTTGCAAACAAAACCGCAAAAAGTGATAAGTGCCATGAGTGAAGTGGACAAAGTCCATTATAGAGATTTTCAAAGCACGGGGACACTTTAGCCCGAATGACCTCCATGAGGACAGACATTTAATCAGAGGCCTTATATAAGAAACAAGACAGGAAATCACTGGTGAGGAGAGCGAGAGGATAGTATTTCAGGATGAAAGAACAGCATGGTGAAAACCTTAAATTAAGGAAAGGAAAAAGGTTGGCTTGTTTTTGGCTATAAAAATAGACTGGGTAAGTAGATCTGAATTAACTAAGGGGAGAATGATATACCTGAGATCTAAGACTCAGGTCAGCTCCACATAATGCAGGTTTTTGAAGATTTTAAGTTGGTTGCTACATTAGTTCCTTTCTATTGCTTATAACAAAATACTTGGAACTGGGTGATTTGTAAGAAAACAAAATTTATTGCTTATACTTTTAGAGGCTGTGAAGTCCAAAGTCTAGGGAACATATCTGGTGAGGTTCTTCAGTGGTGGCTTACAGCAATGCAGTGGTCTCCCATGGAAGAAAATAGCAGAGTAGAGAAGGAGAGACTCTTTTGTGCTCTCCTTTTAAATCTCTCAGAACAGCACTCCTGACCACAATTATTAATCCATTCACTACAGTGTGGTCCTACAATCTAATCACCTCTTCAAGACCCCACCTTTCAATTACCATAAAAGGATTTCCCACCTTCAACAGTATAGTGGTAATTAAGCTTCTAACATATGGGCTTTCAGGGACATAATTTAATCAATCCATAGCAAGTGAAGCAAACATGTAGATGCCCACCCAAATCTCCTCCAAGGAAGGACTTGTCCCAGCTTCTGGGTTTGGTCCCAGACAGCTGTCAGTTGCCAGCCCATTCTTCAGGGATTGCTTCAGCTACAGAGCAATGCTGCACCCGAGGTCATGCCTATCTGGGCACGCTTCATCCAATAACTGAGCAAACTAGAGATTAACAGCTTGCCATTTGGAATTTAAAAAAAAAAAAAAAACTTTTCCAAGATGGGTCCGAAAGAACTTTAAGATAGCATAATTTCATCTGGATCCATTGCTAAACAAATTCACTTGAAAACATTTTATTCTAGAACAGGATCCTCAAACTTTGGTGCTTGGACTACTAGCACTAGTATCACCTAGAAACTTACTCCAGACTTGCTGAATCAAAAACTCTGGTAGGGCCTAGCAATCTGTCTTGCCATACCCACAAAGTATTTCCAAAAATAAAAGTTTGAGAACCACTACGGTGAGTTTGAGTTAACTATTGTATCTTTAAGTATTTTTACAAAACTAGTAAACCACATTAATTTTTCTAAAACGGAAGCCTGCGGGACTGTTTGTTAATAAGAAGAATCAGGATCAAAACTTCTGATAAATGAATTCCTTACTTGAAGAATGTGACATGCCATGATTGACCAATAGCTTCTAGTGGTAAAACTACAAATAACCCAAAGGATTCCATTATCCAAATTCATTCCCACATCGGTACATTAAATTGATGAACATTCCAGTGCTTTATAGGTACTCTGATTTCAAGAAATACAGGGGTCATATTTTCTAAATATCAGTTATGGTGGTAAGACAGGATGAGTGAACATATTTGGGGAAGTTTAAATAATTATTGTACATAAAAAAAACTTAGCAGAAAAAACACAAATGGAAAGTTACATTACTGGTAGTATCAACAGCTTTAGTATTCACATAGTTAGCATTATAAAGCCCAATAATATATCTTCCATAAAATAAACAATGTTTTTATGATTTCCTGTGGATTAAATTTTAGAGTGTTTATTTTTTGTAAAGTCAAGCAACACTAAAATAATACATCCTGTAACGACAAAAGGGGTACATAGCTTTGCTGTCATTCGCTTGAAGCTATTTTTAGATTGTGGAGCAGTGCCTAACTTCCTAATCTGTCCTTATTATTATGAAGAATATACGGCACCATTTTTCACCACTAATTCAAGCATATCAAGTCAAAATAGATAGAATTGTAAGGACTAAAAACGTAGCCTGTTCAAGAAGTATGCTGGAAAGAGCCTGAATTTAGGACTCAAACAGGAAGCTCATATTTTGATTGTTGTATGGGACAAGTCAATCAAACATACCAAGCCTCAGAAGTCTCATGGCCAAATAGAGATCACAATATCTATTATATAAGGATTTTGTGGGGATTGAATAAATGCTCATAGGAGGTAATATTAGTTTATATCTGTGATAGGGAGGGCTAATAGTTGAATCAAACAATATCAAATTGCAGTAGTTAAACCATTTAATACATATTTCACATGTCAGTCTGATGTGGTTAGAGCTTTCCTCCAAGGAAATAACTCAGAAATCCAAGTTACTCCCATACTACGGCCCCACTTTTATCTCTCTGGCAGAAAGCAGGAGAGACTTCAGAAAAGGCCCACTGTGCGAGTATCTGCTTCATCCCAGAAGTGACATGCATAAATTCACTTCACATTTTTTTGATCACAAAAAATAGTCATATCAGTAATTTCAAATGCCGAGGGTGGGAAATGTCTCTGGCTTGGTGGCTAAGCATGAATCGGTGGGAGTCAGCTAGCCATAGCTGCCACAAGTTAGCACCTCTTTTGCCCTTTCCTTAATCTTATGAAATGACACATGGAATAGTTATAAAATTAAAATTTTATGGTTTGGGTAAGGAGTTTCAAGATGGCGGCGGCTGCGGCGGCTGGCGCGGAGTAGCTGAGGTGGAAAAGGTGGCCACTGGGCCTCAGGCACCCGGGAAACTTGTGGACCTTCCTCTGGCCATCTCTTAAGGGAGGACTGCTGCTGCTGGCCGGTCGTGGGGGCTCAACGCCACTTTGCCCCCGGCAGGAGAGGCTGCCTCATTTACAGGCAACAGCTTTGAAGTGTGGAGCAGGAAAAGAACTGATTCTTAGCTGCAAAAGCGAGTCTTGAAACAGGGAACACGGCGCCAGGGCTGCTGTGGATGCAGCCAGGATCCTGGAGGCTGGGGCCGCACTGAAGGCGGCCAGCTGCCCTATCCAGGATTCGAGGTTTCAGGCCGGCATTAAAGAAGACTCCTGGGAGCGCCCGAGCGGCGCCGCGACTGAACAGCCCGAGGCGGCAGCGCCGAGAACACGGAAGGCAACAAACCAGAGACAGAGTGAGCGCCCGACCTGGCACAGCACTGTGAGTGATCCCTGGCACAGCTCTGTTCGGGGGGTGGATGCCCACGCGGCTCCCGCCTGCACCACCAGGCCACTCACTGCCCCGGTGCTGCCTCCATTTTCCCAGGTGCGGGCAGCTCCGCCCTGCTCGGCCATCACTGAGCCCATTTGCTTGGCCTGGCGTGGGGCTTTCCGGACCCTGCGGGCCGGCCTCCTCTCCCACTCCCTCCGCGGTTCTCTGGCGGGGCTGGGGGTGTGGGGCGTCCCGACCAGTTCTGGGAGGGCTAGGAAGTACGGGTGGGCCGACTGTCACTCCACCACACCCTGGACTCCGGCCCCGGTAAACTTCCTGTTACTGGGAGGCAGATACCATCTCTGCGACCACCAGTTTGGAAAAAAGCCTAACGAATTTCTGGTTGGGAATAGTGTGGTAGGAGAGTTCCCAGGTCCGCTTGAACCTGCCGGAGAGCAGGCTGCAGGCGGGCACTAGACTCGGTTTATACCAGGGGGATACAAAGGTGAACAAGACCCGAGAAAGATCTACACAGTGCTACAAAGGCACCCAGAGAGACCGGTCGTCTGTGCCTAGCAGAAACCTGGTAGACTTCCTGGGCGAGGCGGTGCTGAGCAGGGTCTTGAAGGCCCAGCTGATAGACGAGGGGTGCAGAAGACACACCCCAGCCCAGCACAGTGTGCACAGAGGGGGGAGACGTGCGGCCAGGGAGGCGGAGACTCGACAGAAACCACACACCCGGTGGGGTCGCCACTGCACGATCTAACAGCCTGGGCCAGAGCACACGGAACGGGGAGAAGTCCTGTACAGAAAGTGAAAGCTCAACAGAGATCACACACCCTGTGGTACGTGATCCACCAGCCCAGCAGAGTACAAGCTGACCAGAAAGGTGGATCCCCGGAGAAGCCCAAGACCCGAGGCAACCACACACACAAGACACTAGAGGCCAACTGAGCAGTCACGGCGGGAGCCATACCAAATTGGCAACCACAGCAACATCCTAGTTAGTCATTAGTCTTAAACCGGTGGACTGTGAAACCCCCTGCCACAATGAATAAACACCAAAAAAAAGACACCAGAAATACAAAAAATCAAGAAAGTACACCACCAAAAGTTAATAAATCTCATACTCTAGATCCTATAGAACAAGAAGCCCTTGAAATAACTGACAAGGAATTTCGAGTGATAATTCTAAGGAAACTGAATGAGATACAAGAAAACTCAGCTAGACATCATGATGAAATGAGGAAAAGTATACAGGATCTGAAAGAGGAAATATACAAGGAAATCAATGTCCTGAAAAAAAATGTAGCAGAACTTGCTGAACTGAAGAAGTTATTCAGCGAAATAAAAAACACAACGGAGAGTTTAACCAGCAGGCTTGTCGAAGTTGAAGAGAGAACCTCTGAACTTGAAGATGGGCTGTTTGAAATAACACAAGCAGACAAAAAGAAAGAAAAAAGAATCAAGGACATGGAAGAAAATCTGAGAGAGATATCAGACAACCTCAAGCGCTCAAATATCCGAGTCATGGGTATTCCAGAAGGGGAGGAAAATGGAGATTCCATTGAAAACATATTCAACAAAATAGTGGCAGAAAACTTCCCAGGTATAGGAAAAATCACAGATCTTCAGATCCAGGAAGCTCAACGATCTCCAAACGTATTCAACCCAAAAAGGCCTTCTCCAAGACATGTCATAGTCAAATTGGCAAAACTCAGAGACAAAGACAGAATCTTAAAAGCTGCAAGAGAGAAGCATCAAATCACCTATAAGGGAGCCCCAATCAGGTTAACATCAGACTTTTCATCACAAACCCTAAAAGCTAGAAAGGAATGGGATGATATTTTCAAAATACTAAAAGACAAAGATTGCCAGCCAAGAATACTCTACCCTGCAAGGCTATCCTTCCGAAATGAGGGGCAAATAGTATATTTCTCAGACAAACAAAAACTGCGGGAGTTCACTACCACAAGACCACCCTTACAAGAAATCCTCAAGGGAGTACTGGGTTTGGTTCCTGAAAAATAACTACCACTGCCATAAAAACCTAAGAAAAATCTAAACCCGCTAGTACAATAAAAATGGCATTCATGAAGAGAAAACAAGCTAACAAAAACACTATCTACAACCTAAGGAACCAACAAACAAAGAAACCAAACAGTAAATCAGAAAGCAAGGAACAAAAGACACTTAAGACAACCAAACAACCAATAAAATGCTAAGAATAAATCAACACCTTTCAATAACAACTCTTAATGTTAAAGGCTTAAATTCCCCAATTAAAAGACACAGACTGGCTGACTGGATCAAAAAGCAGGACCCAACTATATGCTGCCTACAAGAGACCCACCTCACCCATAAAGATTCACACAGACTAAGAGTGAAAGGATGGAAAAAGATTTACCATGCAAAAAGAAAAGAAAAACGAGCTGGAGTGGCTATTCTTATATCTGACAAAATAGACTTTAAACTAAAAACCATAAAAAGAGACAATGAGGGACACTACTTAATGATAAAAGGACTGATCCATCAAGAAGACATAACAATCATAAATATGTACGCACCCAATGTTGGAGCAGCCAGATTTATAAAACAAACTCTATTAGACCTAAAGAAGGAAATAGACACTAATACCATAATAGCAGGGGACCTGAACACTCCACTGTCAATATTAGACAGATCATCTAGGCAAAGAATCAGTAGAGAAACACAAGATCTAAACAAGACTCTAGACCAATTGGAATTGGCAGATATCTACAGAACATTCCACCCAACAACCTCAGAATATTCATTCTTCTCATCAGCACATGGATCATTCTCCAAGATAGATCACATATTAGGTCACAAATAAAGTCTCAATAAATTCAAAAAAATTGGAATTATCCCATGTATCTTCTCAGACCACAATGGATTAAAACTAGAAATTAATAACAAACAAAACTCTGGAAACTATACAAACACATGGAAATTAAACAGCATTCTACTTAATGACATATGGGTCCAAGAAGAAATCAAGCAGGAAATCAAAAAGTTTATTGAAACTAATGAAAACAATGATACATCATACCAAAACCTGTGGGATACTGCAAAAGCAGTATTGAGGGGAAAATTTATTGCATTAAATGCTCACTTCAGAAGAATGGAAAGATGGCAAGTGAACAACCTAACACTTCACCTTAAAGAACTAGAAAAACAAGAACAATCCAATCCTAAAGTTAGCAGACGGAAAGAAATCATTAAGATCAGAGCAGAACTGAATGAAATTGAAAACCAAAAAACAATTCAAAAGATCAACGAATCAAAAAGTTGGTTTTTTGAAAAGATAAATAAAATTGACAAACCATTAGCATGGCTAACAAAAAAAAGAAGAGAGAAGACTCAAATAACAAAAATTAGAAATGAAAAAGGCGATATTACAACTGATTCATCTGAAATACAAGGAATCATTCGAGACTACTATAAACAACTATACGCCAACAAATTTGAAAATCTGGAGGAAATGGATAAATTTCTGGACACACACAAGCTCCCAAAACTGAACCGTGAAGACGTAGAAAATTTGAACAGACCAATAACAATAAAGGAGATTGAAGCTGTTATCAGAAGGCTCCCAACAAAGAAAAGCCCAGGACCAGATGTATTCACAGCAGAATTTTACCAAACATTCAAAGAGGAATTGACACCGATTCTTTACAAACTATTCCAAAAGATTGAAACGGACGCAAATCTCCCAAACTCATTCTATGAAGCAAACATCATCCTGATACCAAAACCAGGTAAAGATATAACCAAAAAAGAAAACTACAGGCCGATATCCTTGATGAATATAGATGCAAAAATCCTCACTAAAATACTAGCAAACAGAATACAGCAACACATACGAAAAATTATTCATCACGATCAAGTGGTATTCATCCCAGGGATGCAAGGTTGGTTCAACATACGCAAATCAATAAATGTGATACACCATATTAATAAACTCAAACACAAGGACCATATGATCATCTCTATAGATGCTGAAAAAGCATTTGATAAAGTTCAGCACTCATTCATGACAAAGACCCTCGATAAGTTAGGTATAGAGGGAAAGTATCTCAACATAATTAAAGCCATATATGCCAAACCCACTGCCAATATCATCCTGAATGGGGAAAAGCTGAAAGCTTTTCCTTTAAGAACAGGCACTAGACAAGGATGCCCACTCTCACCACTCCTATTCAACATAGTGTTGGAAGTACTAGCCAGAGCAATCAGAGAAGAGAAGGAAATAAAGGGCATCCAGATTGGAAAAGATGAAGTCAAAATGTCCCTGTTTGCAGATGACATGATCCTATATATCGAACAGCCTAAAACCTCTACAAAAAAACTGTTGGAATTGATAAATGATTTCAGCACAGTAGCAGGATACAAAATCAACACACAAAAATCAGTAGCATTTCTTTTCTCCAATAGTGAACATGCAGAAGGAGAAATCAAGAAAGCCTGCCCATTTACAATAGCCACCAAAAAAATAAAATACTTAGGAATTGAGTTAACCAAGGAGGTGAAAAATCTCTATAATGAGAACTACAAACCACTGCTGAGAGAAATTAGAGAGGATACAAGAAGATGGAAAGATATTCCATGCTCTTGGATTGGAAGAATCAACATAGTGAAAATGTCCATACTACCCAAAGTGATATACAAATTCAATGCAATCCCCATCAAAATTCCAAAGACATTTTTCTCAGAAATGGAAAAAACTATTCAGACATTTATATGGAACAATAAAAGACCACGAATAGCCAAAGCAATGCTCAGCAAAAAAAATAAAGCTGGAGGCATAACACTACCTGACTTTAAGCTATACTACAAAGCTATAATAACCAAAACAGTATGGTACTGGCATAAAAACAGACACACTGACCAATGGAATAGAATAGAGAATCCAGAAATCAACCCTCACACTTACTGCCATCTGATCTTTGATAAAGGCACCAAGCCTATTCACTGGGGAAGGGACTGCCTCTTCAGCAAGTGGTGCTGGGATAACTGGATATCGATATGCAGGAGAATGAAACTAGATCCATACCTCTCACCGTATACTAAAATCAACTCAAAATGGATTAAGGATTTAAATATACACCCTGAGACAATAAAACTTCTTAAAGAAAACATAGGGGAAACACTTCAGGAAATAGGACTGGGCACAGACTTCATGAATACGACCCCAAAAGCACGGGCAACCAAAGGAAAAATAAACAAATGGGATTATATCAAACTAAAAAGCTTCTGCACAGCAAAAGAACAATTAAAAGAGTTAAAAGACAACCAACAGAGTGGGAGAAAAAATTTGCAAAATATACATCTGACAATGGATTAATATCCAGAATATATAAGGAACTCAAACAACTTTACAAGAAGAAAACAAGCAACCCAATTAAAAAATGGGCAAAAGAGCTAAGTAGGCATTTCGCTAAGGAAGATATCCAAATGGCCAACAGACATATGAAAAAATGCTCAACATCACTCAGCATCCGGGAAATGCAAATCAAAACCACATTGAGATACCATCTAACCCCAGTTAGGATGGCTAAAATCCAAAAGACTATGAACGATAAATGCTGGCGAGGCTGCGGAGAAAAAGGAACTCTCATACATTGTTGGTGGGACTGCAAAATGGTGCAGCCTCTATGGAAAATGGTATGGAGGTTCCTTAAACAATTGCAAATAGATCTACCATACGACCCAGCCATCCCACTGTTGGGAATATACCCAGAGGAATGGAAATCATCAAGTCGAAGGTATACCTGTTCCCCAATGTTCATCGCAGCACTCTTTACAATAGCCAAGAGTTGGAACCAGCCCAAATGTCCATCATCAGATGAGTGGATACGGAAAATGTGGTACATCTACACAATGGAATACTACTCAGCTATAAAAACGAATGAAATACTGCCATTTGCAACAACATGGATGGACCTCGAGAGAATTATATTAAGTGAAACAAGTCAGGCACAGAAAGAGAAATACCACATGTTCTCACTTATTGGTGGGAGCTAAAAATTAATATATAAATTCACACACACACACATACACACATACACACACAAACCGGGGGGGGGGGGGAAGAAGATATAACAACCACAATTATTTGAAGTTGATACAACAAACAAACAGAAAGGACATGGTTGGGGGGGGGGGAGGGAGAAGGGAGGGAGGTTTTGGTGATGGGGAGCATTAATCAGCTACAATGTATATCGACAAAATAAAATTTAAAAAAAAAAAATTTTATGGTTTTTCTAAAGAGGGAAAGTTTATGATTTGCTTCATTGTTTCTTTTATTATTTTCTTTTTGTTTTCTACTTTTCATTCTGTCTTTCCAGCACCTAAAGCCACCCTTCACCCTATTTTCTCTGGATAGTCCTGGAAGCTAGTTATCAATGAACTCATACACAAATATCAGAAGGTAGTCAAAAGTATTATCATATTACAACTGAACATATATATTTTATTAGACTCCAAAAGACCAAAAGTTATTTTAGAATCAAAAAAACTTATTTTAAAGTGTTTAAAGATGAGTTTTCATTAAATATAACAAGTGCTAATATTTATTGAGAGATTATTTATAGGAAGCAGAGAGAACCTGAAGATCCTTAATTCAAACCGCGTAAATGACCACCTGGCCCCAAAGATGAACCCTAACCACAATGCTCATCTTGGAGCAGAAAATGAAAGAGGAATTCAGCTATATAATGTACCATAAAAATATTTATGAGTAACACACATTACGCAGTGTGGGGGTCACTTTAGTTACGGTTTTCTAAGATGAATATATAAAATATGTAAAGAATAAGCTATTCGGAAGGAAGTTAAAGACCATAGGTCCTGGATTCCTTGAAATCTTAAGTCAATAATTTTTTTAAAAATCTGTTTTTGCATAATAGTTTCCCAAGAACTTGAGGTAACATGGACTAGGAAAAAATACTGAGAGAATGTCTAGGAAACACTAAAATTATTCAAATTTAAGTCAATATCTAGGTATATTTTTTCTGGTGACTACTTGCAGTATTTTGTCAAACACAAATCAAAAAATTAAAATGATGAATCTTCAAGAAAAATAAGATCCAAATACTATTAAAATATATTTCTGGAGGGGGCTAGCCAGTGGCTCACTTGGGAGAGAGTGTTGCTGATAACATCAAGCTCAAGGGTTCATATCCCTGTACAAGCCAGTTGCCAAGAAAAAAAAAAAAAATCTATTCCTGGAATCTTGGTCCAAGTAGTTAACTGCTAGAAAACACACATACACACTCACCACTGCATGTCACATAAATCACACACTCAGGGTGAACCATGCCAAGATATGATGAAGACTGATTCAAACAAGAATAACAATAAATGAAAATTGCATGTGGTATTGAGGTTTAAAAGGACTTAACAGTTCCACATGCAGGTTAAATCCAGCATCTGTAGCAAGAAGGAGCACAATTATTTACATATAAATTCTCTGCTTACATACAAAGATCACATAAGTAAATTTCTACATTATGCTGCAAATGTCATGCAAGAAATACAACTGTCTGATTGATACACAAAATGTTTGCCAGGCTGGTGACAGCCAAAGTAAGTTCAAAGTCACAGGAAATGCTGTCATCAGCCTGGTGTAAAAATGTACAATTACTTGGTATTCTCTTTCTGTTTAAAGGTGACTACTACTATCTTTTCCCTAGGCTACTTGTTCACTGTAGCTTATTATCATTACAAAGTATTAAAATGGATTAGCTTTTCCATACTGTGTTCATACTGGGAAGGGCATGTTTGAGACAGCTCACTGACAAGGTTTTTGAAAAAAGCACTTATTCCTTCACTAAAAATTACCAGACAGCTTGTTTTTGAGAATAAAAATCTCTAAATTGCATGCTTGTAAATTCCTCTTTCCTGATAATTCATTTTAATATAAAGAAATCAGGGAGGAGAAGTGAGCAGTATCTAATTAATATCTTCTAATGTCCAACTAATGTCAAGCATGACTCCAATTTATAACTGAACTACATTTTTACATTGAAAAATTCAATTACATTTACTGACAGACTTTGAAATGCCCCATTATTTATATTGGCAAACTTTGCAGCCTCACAGTATATTTATTAACATTCTTTCCACAGAATAAAGCATATATACAATACAGATCACTGCATTCTTCATTTTTTAATCTTTCAAAGTGATATGTATATCTACCAGAGCAGCAAGGGGTTGTTGCAGCCTAAGAGAGCCAAAAGACTAAATAGAGGCAGACACTTATGTGCCCTTCCTTGTAATTCGCCAGGCAAAGCAAGGTAACCTTGACATTTCACTATCTCTGTGGCTCCCGCTTCCTTTTCTCATGCTCTTTCTCTGGTGCCTCCCCTTCAGCCCCTCCCTGGTCCATCCCTGTTACTACATGTGTACAGTACAACCACTGGGCTCTCCTTGCACACATCAGCAATTCTGAGCTGTGAAGAGGTTGAATTGCCACACTGGTGACTCAGTTGCAACACACAAATCATTTACTGGATAGCTTGAGGACATGACAATGACAGAGACATCTGTTGGGTAGATGGGAGGGAAAAAAGGGGGTTGACACAGCTGGTGCATTAGTCCTGCTAGCCACTAGGCCACCACAGTGTCCTCTTCCTCCAGCTTCCTTCCCCCACTTTCTGCCTGCACCCTGCTGTCAGCTGCCAAAAGATATCTGTTCTCACCCTTTGCTGAATGAAAAGGTGCTAATGCATGACTTCAGGATATGTCAGAACATACAGTACTTACAAGTATTTGGTGATGCAGCCAACCTGACCATGGGGAAAAGAAATAAGTAACTAAAGAGCAATTTTCTTGTAAAGGAGAGACAGAAAAAAAGTCAAGGGCTATTCCTTTTCTTTGACTGCATGCTAGGGGCTGGGGTGATTGGGAGGGGACCTTCCTTAGCTTGAAGCCACCTCACTGTATCTCTCTCCCCTCACAAGATATACAATATCTTTTGCAATCCATAATATCCTAAAAAATAAAAAAAACAAAAAAAAAAAAACAAAACATTTTCTGCAAAGTGGTTTTGGTTTATATTTCTGCAATCTGATCTTGGCAAATATACTAATTAACATAAAATAGACCTCATTCAGAAAAATTTTAAGATTACTCTAGGAAAAATAATTCAGACTTTTTTTTTCTTTTTAGATTCTAAAGAGGAAGAGAGAAAATTAGAAAAGGATTGAAACAGACATTCCACTTTGCCCATGATAGCTGTAATCAGATGATTCATTGCTATATATTACTCAAATGTTATCTTCTCAGATAATACCTAGTATATAGAATCCATTCACTCACCTCTAAAAAAAAAAGGAATTCCTCTTGGAATTAGAAAAACCTGGACAACTCCTTTAACATCCAGAATCCACATCCAAATCTTCAAGCTGCTTTTTGAAATCTGATAGTCCAGATGAAATTAGAGGCTTATAAAAATAATCTAAATTGCAATGCTGAATCAATGCTACAAACAATGACAAATAGCTACTAGGAGAGCAATATTTCACACAGAAAAGTCACAGACGTAAAATGCAAAACACAGTTTAAAAAACCATATGTAGCATAAGTGAGAAGATTTTTTATTGGGCAACAACGCCTGCCAAATATTGCACCACAGAAAACATTATCCTGGAGAGTCTATGCAAAGCATCTCAAATGACTGATTAGTTTTTACCAATTCTCATCACATTCTTGTGGCTTAGGTGATAGGAAGAAAAACAGAAGTCTGAAAAGTTTAAGTGAGAAGTCAAATCCGTCAGGTAAATTGAGGTCAGATTATCTTTCTTAATTAAATTATATGGTCGTCTGCATATCTTGAATTTTCTTGAGGAAAAAATAAAATTTGTTTCTTCAGAAATGATTACCTTACCGGAAATCAAAGCAATCTTCTTGTAAGAGTTTAATTCATTAGGTTGGAACCTTAAGGAGAATTGTACTTTTCATGTATGGAATACCTTATTTTAATCCTATATTTAAAAGTTTAGCAAGGCTATCAAATTTATTCAGCTTTTCGTTTTGTTTTGCTTTTTAATATGTATTTTTAATTTTTGAGTATTTTTAATTTTGTATGTCTTTTGACAGAAAAATCTAAGGTGATAAAAATATGTTATTCGAGTATATCTGTATATTATGCAAATATACAATTAAACTATGCAAAGAAATGTTCATCCGCTAGGAGGATTTATAAAAACCAGGAAAATATCTGTTTTAATAATTTGAATATAATTGGAAATTGGCTAAATTTTTGCTGTTGTTAGAAATGCCTCAGAAATCCAAGAATCATGTAGCCTAAATAATAAATGTAACTTTCAAGTATTTTTGTTCATTAAGAGAATTTTTAATTATAGTAGAAAAATGAGTTTTTTTTATAGAAAATTAGATTCTTTATACCTGCAATATATGTTGAAATGTGCTTATGGAATAAAAATTTTAATTTTTTTGTTATATTATTATTGTATTAGAAACAAACTGTATTTATGTTTGGATGAATAAACGCCATAAGAAGTTTCCTTTAGACTAACATAAAATACAAAAGTATAGCCTTATCTAAAATATGGAAGATATTTATATGTAAATATATGATATATAAAATTCAGTAACATTAATTCTCTTTATTATGTTTATTAAAGTGAATATTTGACAGTTTTTATGCATAGAAATGTGTTTTAATGTACATATTATAGCCTTTAACTAACTTCAGTTCTGCATTACCCCTTTTGTCTTATTTTGATTTAATAATCTGATTCCTTTCTGATAATTATCATTCAATTTTTTCAGTTTGGCTTGGTGCATTAAAAGAATAAAATCATTATTAATGTGGTGAGATCTTAGTTTGCAAATATTTCAATGTTAGAATGACTTTGTTGAATGAATGCTCCATAAACTTTGCATTTACAATTTGCTCTTCTTTCTTAAACAAATAAATACTAAAAATTTCTTTATTTAATCATACCTGGTTTACAACATAAGTCCAGCAAACAGAACATAAATTGCTTTCAGAAGAAAACCATGTCTAGGTTAAAATTATACCTGGGCATGCATCAGAGAGACTGGTTAGTAAAATAAAATTTTCTTGCTTAATTATTGGTTATTGCCATAATGTTGTGTCATGATAAATAAAGAAATTGTTAAGGCAATTAGTACAGAAAATACCCTTCCAAAAGCAACTATAAAGATAAAAGGTATCAATCAGTATTATATCAATAAAATATGTTAGTTTTTGAACTTTCCAATTTGATTTGCCTACATACACATTCTTCAGTTTCATCATTCCTATCAATTCTTAAAAATAAACTGGAAGATAGTATAAAGAACTTAAAATACATACCTTATAGGATGCTGAAACACTTATCCATTTGAATATATAAACAGACACTGATAAACTTTTATGAGAGGAAGAGACTATTTGTAATAATAGGTTGAGGTTTACTGAAAATATATTGAATGTCTGGCTCTGTTCTTGGCTATGCCTATGTTTCACAACAACTCAGTGAGGAAACCCAGGCTCAGAGAAAAGTTAAGACATTAAAAAGGGAAACACACAATTTCTTTATTACACTATTTCCTTATTTTTGATGATTGTATCTATGTAATGGATACCAGTTTAGTGGCCACAAAATATACATTCAAATTTTGGCCACATGATCTTCTATAATTGAAATAATCATGAATAGCTTTATTTTATGTCATTGCCATATGAAAGATGAAGCTCCACATTGAGTGATTTTAATCCCATAGGTTCAACAGGGCTCTCTGTATATGACCACTAAGAGGTTAACAATTCACAACATGCCTCCCTTCCCAATGAATTTTACAGCTGGCAGACTAGGAAGGTTGTTATTTACTGTCTGATAAATTAATTATTTTTATACATTTAGATTCCAACTACATAGTTTTATAGTTATTTGTATTCTTTACAATTTCTTTCCTGTGCCTTCAATAGAGTAGGTTTTGAATAAATATTTGTCTATTAGAAGCATATGAAATGAGGCCTTTTATCCAAAAGTTAACACTTAGGAGAAAGATACCACTCTTACCAGAATATTTCAATTGTTCATTTACACTATTTATTTTAATGTTTGATGGAGTTTGGATGTGTTGTCCCCACCAAAACTCATGTGGAAATCTGATTCCCAATGTGGCAGTGCTGGAAGCTGTTTGAGTCATGAGAGTGGATCCCTCATGAATGGATGCTCTCTCTTGGCGGGTGGGGGTCATGAGTGAGATCTCACTGTATTAGTTCCCGTGAGAGCTGGTTGCTTAAAAGACCCTGGCACCTCCTCTCTGTCTTACTTCCTCTCATCATGTTATCTGCTTGTACCCACTGGCTGCCTGCCACTTGCTGCCATGAGTAGAAGGAGCCTGAGGCCCATGCCAGATGCAGCTGTCCCAGAATCATAAGCCAAATAAACCTCTTTTCCTTATAAATTACTCAGTCTCAGGTATTTCTGTTATAGCAGCACAAAATGGACTAATACAATGTTTCTTTTCTAAGTTTAAAAACTAAGCTCAAACATTATATAAGTAGATTTAAGGTGTAACAGACTTAATCTCATTTTACATAATCTAATAGATCATTCACACCTTTCATTGAGATTGCATATGTTGATTTCATGTTTGTTTGGGACAATAGTCAAAGGAAAGGATAGCAAAGCCCTTGCTATTATCTATTCACAGTATTAGCTTCACAGTTAAAACTGTGGTTGATAATTGCTTGGAATAAAACATGGGATATGCCAGTTTTTAAATGACGCACTACTGTTCATATTGCACAATCATCTCTGGCTCAATATATTGTAAAGTAAAGAACAAATCATCTTGAGTTATCTTCAACTCATGCCTTGACTCATCACAAGACACAGAAAGATATGTGATCATATGCTTCAGGAAAATGAAAAGCATTGACTTTCCTATCAATAGATGCAAAAAGTATGTGTGTTCAAATGGTATTAAATGTAAATAGAAATTTTTCTAATGGTTAAGTCGTACCATTCTTTAATTTGAATATGGCATATGTGTATTGCATGATTCAAGTTAATTTAATTAATACTACTAAGAATTTCATAAGTTATATAATTTATATATATTTTAAAATGCTGGTACCTTTTGAAAGGCCATAATCTTTGAAAATTTCCCCAGATTTTATTTCCAATCAATAATCACTTGGTTAATAAATTTACTTGATTAGTGAAACTTAGACTGATTTTATCAGGATAGAATCTTTGCCAGAAGACAGAACTCAGAATATCATAAAGCAAATGTAAACTGTTAGACATAAAGGTCTACTACAGAGCAGCAGTTTTTAAATGCCAGAATCTATTTCTCTTGCAATATTTGTTTAAATATTAAGATATGAATTGTATCCTCCAAGAAATTATTTCAACTCTGCAAAATTATTAAATATTCTTAGCATGTACTCCAAAAAGAACACTATGTTATTACTTTACCTCTCATTGCAAAGCATGCGGGAAATCATAAGTAACTTTGTAGTTTAGTATGCACAATAAGATGATGATTAAGTTAACTACTGAAAAAGTCATGCAATTTTGCTAGAAATATGGTACTGAAAGTGCATATAAACTGCACCTTCTATAGCTATGATATTGTGACTTATTAAGAAAAAGAAGAAATCTCCATTATGCAGATTATTCAGGAAGTTTCAACAATAAAATGTAGTACAACAATTTTCTCACCAGATTCTAAAAGGTTGTCTTGGTTTAGTAACTCCCGCTATCTATAGGAATTGTGGATGGTGCAGACTTTATAGTTAATTGTATCATTATTTTTTATCCTTATGATTTTGAGAACATTCAAATGACCAAAACTAATTACTGAACTGAAGTATTTGAACATGGGCTATGAAAGTAGAAAAAAAGTTTTGCTAATTATCTTCAGTAAGTTATATGGGAGGTATAACAACAGAGCACCCAAGAAATGGAATACAAGATGTACAACTTGGAGTGTTGTGAAGTAGTAACCACATAAAGTCAACCATTTGAAGTAAAATGATGTATGTTAACCATTATTATCATCCGACCTATTGGACAAAACTGTGGAAAACTTTCATTCACTCATCCCCTTATTAATTCGTCTTATTTAAGTATTTTTTCTTGATGCAAGCAAGAATATAATGCTTCCTAGTCAAGGTGAAAAGAGTATTATGTGAAATATAAAGCTGAAAACCATACCACAGAGGTATTAGCAGAAGTTCAGACATCACAGGAGAATAAGAAAGGCAACAGAGTGTGTTCAGGTGTGACCATTTTTCTTGATCCGTTCATCACAACACATGCCACACCACTAACCTTTTCTAAGACAAACCGCCCCACCCATATCCCTGTTAGGGGGAGCCCAAGCTAGCCACGTGACTGCATTCTTTCTTCTGAGTCACAGCTGCTTAGCCCAGAAGGTTGTTCCAGTTGATCTTATAGCAGTTAGGAAACACAAGGCCAATTGGACAGTTTGTGTGAGAGAGCTAAAGAATGGCTTCCTGCATGTACAGAATAGAGGCCATGATGGTCTATGACCAAGCTAAAACTGAGAGAAGCCGTAAGGTAGGGAGCACATGTAGACTAAAGGGAAAATAAATCACTTGGTGTGGGGAAGAGAAGACACATAGAGGTAAACACTAAGAGAGGAGCAGGACATCATTAAAGGTGAGCCATTAGTGTGGTGATCCACATGCTCCTGTGCTGAGGTCCATCAAGGGGTCCTGGACTCAGTCCCCACTATGGTGATCCCTGATCCTGCAATGTTTTTGTCCTTCCCATGGGATCTCTGACCCTTTTGTGAAAATATCTGTTTTCTCTTCTCTTGAATAGACTGACAAGCCCTATTTCCATACATCCAGAAGAATCTTACTGAAATGCCTATTCAGATAGATAGCGATGCCATCAGGAACATCATCTTTGAATGTTCTTTTAATTCTCCTTTTCCTCTCTATCTTATTAGATATTTGCTTTCTTTTCCATGAAAGTATATATGCAGATCCTACAGCCTCCTTCATACATATAATGGATTCTGCCCTCAAACTTTCCTTGTGTTCATTGACAGGGCAGGAGAAATTGTTCCACTTCAAGTAATTAAAGGAAACCTTTTATGCTGCTAAACAAGCTGGCACTCTTCTTCTATTCTTCCTGTAGATTTTCTCTTCTTGATCTTTTTATCTGAACATTTCATTCTCCTTGCTCACAGTCAACCTGATTTCTTTTTATATGCAACCTTCAAGTTAACTGAGAATGAAACTAATTAATTAGCATGCTTGATTTTCAATCTTTAGTGTCTTCTAAAGAAATATAACTTGTATTGATATATGAAGAGGTAGATATATTAACCACCTTTATGTGCTGTTGAATCCTTTTATATTAATTACTACTCTACCTTATGTTTTATTCATGTATGAAAATTGTTTGCATTAGCACATATTTCCCAATAAAATTATAAATAATGGAGAGAAATGCCTTATTATGCCAAATAAAACCTATTGCTACACTTATTTTTGTTCCTAAGTTAGTAATTAATAGTAATAGTTATCATACTCTAGTTCTTTTCAAAATAAAGACATACAATTATGCACTAAAAACATCAAAATGTTTTTGCAATAGTATAAAAATTGCAAATTTGATTTGTAATTCTGAAAGCCAATCAATAGTCATCTCAGAAACACTTTTAGATTTTGTAGCTGAGAGACAAGGAAATATTTTGCAGATAATATTATTATGAAGCAGGTAACGTACAGACAAGTGTACTATAAAGTGTGAAGTGCAGCAGAAATGTAAAAGATCAAGTATGTCTTTTTTTGGAGATATTGTAATAGCACAAAAATGAACAGCTTGTGGTAGCTTGCTATATTCAAGACTCCTGAAACAATGATAATTTCTTGAATGTTCTTTCTTTTTAGAGAAAAAGGATGACTAGCATTCTCACAATCCTGTAATTTTCATGTCTTTTAACATTCAAACTGTAACACAAACTGTGTGCTGCTTCATGAGTTCTGGTTGACAAGTTAATGGGACAGTTTGGTTCTCTCCCTTTATGGATAGTAAGTGTAAATAGTGTGGTTATCAGGTAATACCCTACCATTAGTGGGTCTTCCCATAATCTTTCACAGCAATGAAAGTAAGTTTGATATATTTAGTTGCATGAATGCTTTCCAGGAAACTCAATCTAGGTGTTTGGATATGCTTGTCTATGGCTTGAAGAATTTATTGAAGAAACAGTTGGTCACTACAGTGTTCCAGGTATATAATAGGGGTGTTTTCATGTTGGAAAGGAAGAGTAGTAGTTGCTGTTCTGTACTATTTTGTTCCTGGAATTTATTTTAATCAACTGACCTCACTCCAGATTTCTCAGGAGTAGTTTTCCCTGAGCTTGGATAACAATCTGATTTCCTGTTGTTGGCAAAGGGAGGTGGGAACGGATCAAAAGGACACAGTAACTAGCTTGACTGGGCTAGACCCAGATTCTGATAGGAGCTTAGCAGTTCTCTCCAGGTTGTAGGCAAACATCTCTTTGGGTAAAGTTTGTAAATGTAAAATGTTATGAAATGATATGGGATACTTAACCAGAACACAGGACATTATCTTATGTGAATGGGTACGGTTCTTAATCCATGTTCCTAATCTGGATTCAGATGTGTGAAGACAGGATGGATGGGTACTACACAAGGGAGTAGCAGAGGAAACTTGACTGTAGGGAAAGGGAAAATCCCCACTGATATGGAGAGTGGGCCAGAGGAGTCAGAGGTGCTTAAAATACTGTGAAGGTCATGTTGAATTTGTTCTACATCTAGTCCCTCTCTCCCTGATAAGGAGAAACTTAAGACTTTAAATTTTTTGCTATAAGAGCTGGATGAGCAAAGCAGAGGCAATACCCTACAAGAGAGAGACTAACCATTGGGAGAGAGAAAGCTGAGAGAGCCGTTCCTTACATTTTTGTTTCTCGTTTAAATTCAAGAACAAACATTTAACCATGGACTGTGTACATAGAGCAAATGTGGAAAGTTCCAGCTACCCAGCAAACCAATAGAGCCTATTAAGAATTGAATCTTTCACCTGTGCCCATGTAGCTAAGTAATGTTGGGGTGGTGGGGAGAACTAACTTCATTCTAGCCCCTGGGGTAGTCACGTTTTGATGACTCAGGATCTTTCAGAAGAATGCATGTTTTCTTAATATCTATCCCTTTACTTTTCTGTAAGGTGACTCAAACTGTAGTAAAACATCACTATGCTTGAATTACTAGATGTGAAGAGATTCACAAGTGCTGGCAAAGATATAAAACAACTAGAAATCTCATACTTTGCTGGGGGAATCCAGAATGGGTTAGTCATGTAACAATTTGGTAGTTTTTAAATAAAGTTATTCATACGCTTACCACAGGATCTACCCATTCTAAATATTTCCCAAGATAAATGAAAACACCTATTTACATAAAGTCCTATAAGCAAATATTTATACTAACCTTATTCTAAAACTGGAAGTGACCAAAATGTCCATGAACTGATGACTAAATAAACAAATAATGGCTTATCTATACAATGGACTACTACTCAGAAATAAAAGGAACACGTTAAAGATGTGTACAACCACACGGATGAATCCCAGAAACACTATGCTACGTAAAAGATGCTCGTGATAGTCCCCCACAGACAAAGGAATACCATCTAAGAAACTTAGCACAGCCATTTAAAGACAATTTCTAAATGCGTTCAAAATACGCTTTTAACATTATGTTTGCACTGCTCCTCCCACCAGATCCTGGGCTATTTCACTTACTCTGCTTTCTCCAATCCTTTTTCTCCTAGGTCAATATTTATCATGTTTCCATCATTTAAAAAAATCAGACTCAAAAACAACATCCATCCTGTCCTGAATTCTCCACACAGTTCTTTACTCTGCTCATTAAACTTCATAGCACCAGGTATTGTAGCATCAGGACTAGATAGGCAGGCTTGGTTCTTAGTGACAGACCCAAAGTTCATCTCATTGTGATAATCTGCGTTCTCCAAGAATGGACTCTTCAAAAATCAAGATCTTTGCTTCATCTGTATATGCCCTGTGTCAGGCTGGGCCACAGACCCCTCATATGCAGGTTGCCAGTTAGGTAATCCTGGGATCCGTGGGTAAAATTGATAGGCTTTATGAAGCTGTGAGCTCAGGTAACTAGCAGCAACAGCAGCTGCCCTAGTGGCCTCCCGGGGCATCCCAAGGGCACTGTAGATCAGAGCTGTGTGTCCTCTATACGTTGTGAGTCAGATAACCATAAAAACAGCTGGGTGCACATGGGCAATTACATCAGACAATAACCAAGAAACACCTGGGAGGACATACTGAATTAAGGTATTTGCAAGTTAGGTCATGCTCGGCAAGATTCTGAACATCTGAGGGAATGTGACTATTTGTCCATTTTCCTTACACCCTGGCTCAGAGTATCCTGCACATAGTCACCATTCAATAAATGGTTATTCAATCTATTATGTGCTTTTTTTGGTTAACCAGAAAGATAATGTTATGTACCACACATACATAGGAAAATGATAAGGCTCTATGATGATTATTTTTGTGTTTCCACATTGATTCTAGTAGATAGCAGAGCAGTTATGAAAGGTGAGTTAACATGAATATTCTTTCTAAGGCTGAGGATAGCACTCTTCACACTACACAGTATTCCAAAAGTGCAGAGAAAAATTCTAGGTAATTAAAACTTTCTAGAAAATAGCATTTAGTTTATTTAATTGCTTTGGTTTTCCTTTAGGTATTATTTCTTAATTGTTATTTAAAAATGAATTAGCTCTTATACATTTAAGAATACAGATGCTTCTCAACTTACAATTGGGTTACCTCCCAATAAACACAATATAAAGTCGAAAAATCCTAAGTCAGAACTGTGGTAAGTTGGGATGTTTGTATAGGTAAACTACTGTGCTAAAATGTTTCTGAATAACAAGAGAAAAATATATATAGACAAATGAACTTCATTTTAACACAGACAAAATATTGGAATCCTGTCTATAAGTAGTTTTTTAATTCTAAACTCTTCTGAGAACCTTAGCTCAACTTGGATCTGTGAGGAATATATTTGGTAAGAGTGACTGATGTGACTGACTCTAGCTTGTAGGTAGGGGAAAGAAACTGATTTATCTTTAGCTCAGAAGGTTGGTGGTTCTGTCGTATTATAGATTTACAAAGGAAAAGTACAAATCAAGCTTATAAAAAATATTTGGATATTGATATTTGAATAGTTACTCAGAATATAGGATTCAGTAATAATGTCAGCTCAGAAGACTGATTAAGGTATAGAGAATAAACAGTCTGTCCTGAAAGCAGTAGACTTTGATGATTTTATGAATAGTTTTGATGCCAAGGTAGGTTGCACCTTTTATTTTCAACCTTAAAATGTGCAAGAAAAAATTAACAAAACAATGTACACTGGGGACTGATTAGAATAATACCCTTAAGAGTAACAAGTTCTAGAATTTCTAAAAAAAAAATAATGCTTGGGAATGTGAAAGGTAAGGTCTATGACTTTTCAATAGACATTAAAACCAGAATTATAATCCTCAGTATAGATTTGTGTCAGATATAAAATATGTCGAATACTATTGTCTATTACATTCAAATTATTCTCCCATTTACTGCAAGTTCTTAAGAGCAAGGTTTTATACATTTCTGTCTCACAGAGTCTCATAGAGCATTTTGCTGGTAATACTCATTCAATACATGTTTATTAAATAAATAATTCAGTTGTACTGAAATTTGGTTGTTTTAATCATACTAGAAATAAATGGGTCATCTCACAGACTGAAAATCTTTTGTTGTGGCGAATTATCTATTATAATATAGCCTATGGCATTTTGTAACAATAAATCTCATAAAAACATTATTTTAAAGGTCCTCATTTATTTAGGTCCCAACTAGAGTAATTCTCCTCATGAATGTTTCTGTGAGAAGTTCGAAGATTAATTATATGTAATAAGAGATTGGTGAAGGGTAAAAGGAAATTGGGGTAATTTAAATGAAGACTGAAACCCTGAAACCATCCTTAATAGTAATTTAAAATATATAAAGATAGAAAGTGGTAAATGATTTATTAAATTGTACTATTTAAAAAAAAGATGACTAACTTAATAGAATATTCTGGATGCAAGAAATAAATTTATGTCACAAGTCATCAGCAAAGTGCATTTTGACTTTAATCTGTGAATCATTCATAATAAATATTTTTTGTTTTGTTATAGCAACAATGCCTTTATATTATCATAAACATTTGCCACTTCTATCCGAATCCATGAAGTTAAACCATCCAATCTATCCTATATTGACTCAGTAAGGCAGTAAGGGAAAGAAGACACTTCTGTCCCAGGTCCGGACTTCAGTTATTATGGTTCAGCATGGGGACCCTGCTGCCTGCATGAGAAACTCCAGCTAGACTCTGGGTCTACCTTCTCCCCACCTGTAGCTACTTCTACCTCTGGCTCTCCGGTACCCTTCAGCAACAGTACACTGCTTCTACAGACCAGAGCCAGCTCACACCCTGTGAAAAGTTGTCTAGCCACTGGCAAGCAGCACCTCTCTTGCAGGAGCCATACTTATATTGAAGAGGTCTAAAGTTTGGTGTGGTGATAAAGCGATTATCTTAGTCCTTAGCTCCTTTTTTGTCCTCTCCTAATCAGCCTTGAGGTAGTAACTGCCCTTTTGAATCTGCTACAGCTGGACTGCTGGAATCCTTCTACCCCTCTCAGTAGTTAACCAACTTCAACCAGTAAACAATCTTCGGTATTAAATTTTCCCTTTTTAAATAACCAGTGTGGTTTTGGTCATCTGACTGGATTCTGACTGATAGAAATATTAATAACTGGTTCAGGCTTGCTAAAAACTTTCTTCAATGTGACTCGATTTATCTTTCTTCCATCGATGTATCTGATCTGATGAATTACATGAAAATACCTAATTACCAAAATGTGTCTCTGTAAAACTAATGAATACGGGGAATATCAGAGTCTTAAAAAAAAAAAAAAATGACTCCTTTCTAATTCGATTTCATTACATCATCCTGAGCACAAAAAAAAGAAAAAGAAAAAGAAAGAAAGAAAGTACTTTTGCTCTTTAAAATGTGGCTATCATTTCTGCAGCTCTCTTTCTTACACGCCTACTTACCAACTATTGGTCAAATTCTTTCTTTGGAACCAACATTTGGAGTCTCTTATTCACAGTATACATAGAAAATGATGACTTTCTGCTTGCTACCTTAGCAGAATAATTGGAACAAATACATTTTAAGACTCACTCCAAGTGGTTCATTTGCAAGTATAAGTAAGTTGCTCGATGGATTTGGAAGTGTATCTTTTGTATGGCCAACTGTTCTTTTCTTAAAGTTAGTAAAGTTTCACAACTTTGAGGTTTGTGAAAAGGGAAAACTGTAATTTTAGCAGACAGTGTTGTTCTTAGGCGTGGACAAACTTGGGTTCCTGCCCAGCTTCCCAACTGTAGGATTGTGCTGCTCTGGAGCTTGCCAGGGCCTCTGTTTTCTGCTAATAGACCACAAGTTTTCTTGTAGGTTTTCTATTGTAAAGAATGATAAAAACAGATTCTTACAGAAAACTCAGTAGAAATGTACAGTGCATATACCAGAAACACTGAAAAATTTTCTTATTTTAGTAGTCACGGCATTTCTCTTTTTTTCCCTTTTTTCTTTTTGGCAGAAAACAGAGGCACAGGCTGGCTCGGCTGGCACCTCAGCTCAAAAAAAAAAAAATTTTTTTAAAAAGGAAGAAAAAGAGAAAGCAGAAAAGAAAAAAATCAGAAGAAAGGAAAATTGAGGCATAGATGGTGCCAAACATTCTTAAAGCCTCCATGCTGAAAAGTTCCGAGATAGAATTCTCAGGAATTGGGCAGGCATCCTTTGATGAAAGGTTTTCAAAGATCTCTTCCTCAGTTTAGGTTAGGGAAAGGTTGGGAAAGCCTATTAAAAACAAACAAACAAAAAAGGTTAGTCATCCAAAAGGAAAAGAACTTCATGAAAAAAATGTGGGCCATCTGAAATTCTTCAAATAATTACTCCAATTGCATAAAGAGTGGAAAACAGTGCTGGCCTGGGGACATTCTTACTTCATTTAGGTAGACTGTCACCTAAGTAAATATGAAAATGACAGCTATATTAGGCAATTTGATTAGATAACCCTTCCATAAAGTCTTAAAATACATAAAGACCAGAGAATATTGTAATCATTCTTGATGCCTAGTCATAGAAGTGAAATTATTATCCTCCGTGATTCTCAGATGGTTATACGAAAGGCTCCCGTGCCCCACTCAACAGCCCTGAGTAGTACAGAATGGAAGGTTTTAGTCATGACTCTGAAAAAACTTTAATTCAAATTCCAAATAATAGCAAGTACCCACGGAAATAGAATAAATCTCCTCATAAGCTTTTACTAAACTATTACAAAATGGTAAAATTGAAGGTTACTTCCTAGTAATTTAGTAACTCTATCACCTATCAAAATAAAATAAATAGAAGTAGGTAATATTTAATTGATGTGGAGTAAGTATACATTCTCAACTTTAGGAGCCCCTTGAAATCCATCATTTCTGAGAGTTAGGATGAGTTTGTGATTTTTCCACAATAAGTGCTCCAAAGAAATAGCTTTCTTTTTAAAGAAACAGTTTTTAAAGTCTGATTAGAAAACATCAAAGGGCTGCTGGGAAAAATGATGCTGAATGTAATAGAATCATAGGCTCAGTGAACATATTCAATTTCTTCAAAATACCCTCCAACTAGATACCTTCCTACTCTCTGCCAACCACCCTTCATCTGAGTCCAACACCCCAAAGCAGTGCTGTTCTCCCTCACGTATCACTCTCAGGATCCAGCCCTCAGAATGTCTCTATCTAGCCTTCAGATAGAGATGTCTCCTAAAGTCCCCACCTAAAATAACTGCTTAGTTCCCCCATTTCTTCAGGGCTTTGTTAAAGTACAATGATACCAAAGCCTCTGTGACTAATATATCCTACTGATTAGATACTGCTCATTTTCATATTCTCATAAAGTGCACTGGAGATACTTTACCTATAAACATATTTCTCTTACCTACAAACATGTTTCTTACCAAGAGAATCACAAGCATTGTGGACAATGATCGGGGAGATGTGGGAAAATGCACTGTATCAATTTCAAATTACAACATTTTGGGTCATAACCTAAATATATAGGAGGACCATTTAGGCACCATATATTAGTTAGGGAGTGTGGATTAAGAGGAATGCAGTAAACTAGAAAACTAACAAAATGTGAAGCTACTGTTCTGGTTGGTCATTACCATACAGAATTGTAGAGAAGGTCATAACCTAAAGGTTTTTAAGGTCTTAAGAGGATATTGCTATTTATCAAAACAAGCCAGAAATCTAGATTCTTAGGTGAGTCTCCCAGTTTTTTATGTTGACTTATTTAAAAATTAATGCTGTGAAGATAGATCAAATCATATCTGAAGACTGAATATAACCTATGGAATATAACTGAATAACTGGAATATAACTGAACATAACCTATGACCATCGTTCTTTTAGGAGAAGCTGCTAATGTGACAGGCATTTCACTGACTTATTTTCTCCAAGTTCATCCATGTTGTTGTGAATGACATTATTTCACTCTTTTCTTACAGCACAGTCATATTCCATTGTGCATATACACCAAATTTTACTTCTCCGGTTGTCCAACAATGGATGTTTAAGTTGGTTCCAACTCTTGGCTATTGTAAATAGAGCTGTGATAAACATGGGGGTGTCAGTATCCCTTCGACATGATGATTTCCATTCCTTTGTGTATATATCCAGCAGTGAGATTGCTGGATCATATGGCAGTTCTATTTGCAGTTGTTTGAAGGACCTCCATACCATTTTCCATAGTGCCTACACTAGTTTACAGTCCCACCAACAGTGTAGGAGGGTTCCCCTTTCTCTGCATCCTCACCGGCATTTGTTATTCTCTGTCTCTTGATGATGACCAGTCTAAATGGGGTGAGATGATATCTCAACGTGGATTTGATTTACATTTCCCTGATGCTGGGTGATGCTGAGCAGTTTTTCATGTGTCTGTTGGCCATTTGTGCATCTTCATTTTGAGAAGTGCCTATTGACCTCCTTTGCCCATGTTTAATTGGGTTATTTGGTTTTTACTGCAAAGTTGTTTGAGTTCCTTGTATATTCTGGATATCAATCTCTTGTCACATTCATAGTTTGCAAATATTTTCTCCCACTCTTTAGGTTGCATTTTTGCTCTGTTAATTGTTTCTTTTCCTGTGCAGAAGCTTTTTAGTTGGATATAATCCCATTTATTTATTTTTCCTTATGTTGTCTGTGCTTTGGGGATCTTATTCATAAAGTCTTTGTCCGAATACTTCCTGAAGTGTTTACCCTATGTTTTCTTTTAGGAGTTTTATAGTTTCAGGTATTATATTTAAGTCTTTAATCCATTTTGAATTGATTTTGGAATATGGCAAGAGGTACTGGTCTAGTTTCATTTTTCTACATATGGATGTCCTGTTTTCCCAGCACCATTTTTTGAAGTGGCAGTCTTCTCCCCAATGTATGTATTTGCTTCGTACTTTTGTCACAGATCTGTTGGCTGTAAGTCTGTGGGTTGGTTTCTGGGTTCTCTGTTGTTTTCCATTGGTCTGAGTGTCTTTTTTTATGCCAGTACCATGCTGTTTTGGTTACTATAGCTTTGTAGTATAATTTGAAGTCAGGTAGTGTTATGCTTGCAGCTTTATTATTTTTTGTGCCCAGAATTTCTTTGGCTATTCCTGGTCTTCTGTTTTTCATATGAATGTTAGGCTTCTTCTTTCTATTTCCCTAAAGAATGTCATTGCTATTTTGATGGGGATTGCATTGAATCTGTAGATTATTACTTTGGGGAGCATGGACATTTTCACAATGTCAGTTCTTCCAATGCAAGAGCATGGACTGTCCTTCCATCCTTTTGTGTCTTTAATTTCTTTCAGCAGTGGTTTGTAGTTCTCACTGTAGAGATCTTTCACCTCCTTGGTTCAATTGATTACTAGGCATTTTATTTTTTGGCAACTATTGTAAATGGGCTTGCTCTGTTTATTTCTTTTTCTGCTAATTCATTGCTGGAATATAGAAATTCTACTAATTTTTGTTTGTTGATTTTGTATCTGCAACTTTGCTGAAATCATTTATCAACTCTGAGGGTTTTATTTTGTTTTGTTTTGTTTTTGTAGTCTTTATAGTCTTTAGGCTTTTCTATATATAGGATCATGTCATTTGCAAACAGGGACAATTTTGCTCTGTCTAATACTTCCAATACTATGTTAAATAAGAGTGGTGAGAATGGGCATCTTTGTCTTGTTCCTGTTCTTGGTGGAAAAGCTTTCAGTAACAAGAATGGGCTGACATTCATGGTGGGTTCATTGTATATGGCTTTTATCATTTTGAAATACTTTCCTTCTATACCCAATTGCTGGGAGTCTTTATCTTGAAAAAATGATGGACTTTGTCAAATGCTTTTTCTGTGTCTATTGAGATAATAATATCATTTTTGTCATTGATTTTGTTGATGTGGTATATCATATTTATTGACTTGGGTATGTTGATCCATCCTTGCATCACTATGATGAATCACACTTGGTTGTGGTCTATTTTTTTTCTTTTTTTGATGTGTTTCTGTGTTCTGTACACTAACATTTTTTGAGGACTTTTTTGTCTATGTTCATCAAGGATATTAGTCTGTAGTTTTCTTTTTTGCTTGTACCTTTGTATGGTTTTGGTATCAGGGTGATGCTGCCCTCAGAATGAGTTTGGTAGAAAGGCCTGTTTCAATTTTGGGGGAATAGTTTGAAGATAATTCGTACTAATTCCTCTTTAAAGCCTTGGTAGAATTCAGGACTAAAGCCATCTTATCCTGGGTTTCTCTTTGTTGGGAGGCTGCTAATTACTACTTCAATCTTGTTGCTTGTTATTGATCTATTCAGGTTTTCCATTTCTTCTTGGTTCAGTCCTGGATGTGTGCAGATATTTGTCCATTTCCTCCAGTTTTCCAAATTTGTTGGCACATATTTGTTTATAGTAGTCTCTAATGATTCTTTGTATTTCTTTGGTATCAGTTATAATGTCTCCTTTTTTATTTCTACTTTTTGTTATTTGGGTCTTCTCCCTTCTTTTTTAGTTAGCCTACCTTATGGTGTGTGTTTTGTTTATCTTCTCAAAAAAACAACTTTTTGTTTCATTGATCTTTTATATCATTTTTTGGTTTCTATTTCATTTAGTTCTGCTCCGTCATTAACGATTTATTTCCATCAACTAATTTTAGTATTGGACTGTTCTTGTTTTTCTAGTCTTTGAGTTGTAACATTTCATTGTTTATATGATACCTTTCTACTTTTTGATGTAAACATTCCTTGCAATAAACTTTCCTGTTAGTACTACCTTTGTAGTATCCCACAGGTTTTGGTATGTCATTATTTTCTATAGTTTTGAGAATTTTTTTTGATTTCCTGTTTAATTTTTTTCTCGGATCCATAAGTCATTCAGGAGCATGTTGTTTAATTTCCATGTGTTGTTATAGTTTGCAGAGTTTTCCTTGTTATTGATCACTAGTTTTAATTTGCTGTGGTCTGAGTAGATAACTGAAATGATTTCAAGTTTTAAAATTTGTTGAGGCTTGATTTGTGAACTAACCTGTTGTCTATCCTGGATAACATTTCATGTGCTGATGAAAAGAATGTATATTCTGTGGTTATTGAATGAAATGTTCTGTAGATATCTGCCAAGTCCAATTGTTTAAATGTGATTTAAATCCTGTATTTCTCTGTTGACTTGTTGCTTACATGATCCTTCCAGTATTGAGAGAGGGGTGTTCAGGTCCCCAACTATCATCATATTTAGGTCTATCACTTACTTTAGGTCAAATAGTGTTTGCCTTATATATCTGAGTGCTCCAAAGTTGGGTGCATATATATATTTATGATTGTTGCATCTTCTTGCTGGATAGCTCCCTTTAACATTACATGGTCACTTTACTGATCTTTTTTTATAGTGATGGGTTTAAAGTATATTTTATACAATATAAGAATCCTGCTCATTTTAGATTTCCATTTGCATGTTCTATATTTTTTCATGCCTTTACTCTTAGTCTGTGTGTGTCCTTATAAGTGAGGTGAGTCTCTTGTAGACAGCATATAGTTGGGTCTAGCTTTTTAATCCAATCAGCAAGTCTGTTTTTTTAGTGGGAAATTTAATCCATTAGCATTTAGGTTTGTTACTGAAAGGTTTGTCTCACTTCTGGCATTTTATCAATTTTCATTCGGGTGTTTTAAATATCTTTTGTTTTTTTCTTTCCCTTTTATTGTTTGTCTTCTGTGTTTGTTGGTTTTTGGAGGTGGTAAGATAATAGTTTCTTTGTCTTTCTCATTTGCATTTTTGTTCTACTGATGGGTTTTGTTCTTTCTTGAGTATTCATAATAGTGATTATTGTTTTTTGGGGGGAGGGGATTCCAGATGCAGGATTTCCTTGAGGACTTCTTGTAGGGCTTGTTGTTTGGTGGTGAACTCTCATAGTTTTGGTTTGTCTGGGAAATACACTACTATTTTTCCTTCATTTCTGAAGGATAGCCTTGCTGGGTATAGTATTCTTGGCTAGAAGTTTTTGCTTTCAGTGTTTTGAATATATCATCCTGTTCTCTTTGGCATGTAGAGTTTCTGTTGAGAAGTCTGCTGTTAGTCTGAAGGGGCCTCCCTTATAGGTGACTTGCCTCTTTTCTGTTGCTGTTTTTAGCATTCTCTCTTTTTCTTTGAGTTTTACCAGTGTGACTGTAATGTTTCTCAGAGAGGACCTTTTTGGATTAATTCTGTTTGGAGATCTTTGAGACTGCTTTTCTGCTATTACTTCATCGAATATGTTCTAGTGCTTTTTCCTTTCTCCTAGGCTTTAGGAACACCTATGATTTGGATGTTTGTGCACTTAAGGTTGACTGCTATCTCTCTTAGATTTTCTTCATTTGTTAAAATTCTGTTTTTTTGCCTGAGTTATTTAGAAGAGACTGTCTTCAAGATCAGAAATTCTTTCTTCTGCTTGCTCTTGCCTGCTGCTTAATCTCTCAGGTTTTTTTTTTTTATTTTGTTGAATGACTCCTTCAGTCCCATGAGTTCTGCTACATTCTTTTTAAGTATTAATCCCTTTGTTAATTTACTCTTTCATGTCCTGGATAGTTTTGCTCAGTTCATTGAATCACCTAAATGCATGTTTTTGTATCTCGTTGAATTGCCTTAAGATTTTTACTCAGAATTCTTTTTCAGTTATTTCAAGGGTTTCCTGCTCTATGGAGTCTGGTGCATGGGAGTTTATGTATTCCTTTGGTGGATTCATAGTTTCTTGTTTTGTTTTGTTTTCTCTTATTTTTGGTATCTCTACATTCATTTCTAGTCATCTGTTAGAGAAGTTGCTTCTTCTATTATTCTCCTTCCCTGGACTCCGCTGGTGATACTCTTTGTGTAAATGCAGTTGAGTTGATGGCAGTGTGCCTGCACAGCAGCAGTGGCTGCTGAGGCTGCTGCTGTGGTAGCAGGCTGCCCTTGCAAGGGCAGTGGTTGTGAAGGTGGCTTTGGCATGCTGCCCATGTGGCAGCAGTAGCTCCAGTGGTGGTGGGCTCCTCACACATCAGTGGTGGCTACCTGGTGGTATTGGTGGTGGCAGCAACTGCAGCAGTGGCAGTTGCAGCAGCCAGCCACTTAGTTGTTGGGTCCAGAGCAGTGGTCTGTGCAGCTACAGTGTCTTCAGCAGCATCTAGGCTACCTTGCAGTGACATCAGCAGCTGTGACTGCCTCCACGGCATCTGTAGTGTCCTTGGCAGCAGCAGTATTACCTTGTGGGAACAGCAGTGGTACTAGCAGCTGCAACTGTCTCCCTTGTATCTGTGGTGTCCTTGGTTACAGCAAAGTTATACTGTAGAGGTGGCAGTGGCAGCAGTGCCAATGGCTGTAACTGCCTCCCTTGTGTCTGTAGATTCATTGGCAGCAGTGGGTTTACCTCATGGGCATTCCAGTGGCACCAGTGGTAGAAAATGCCTCCCTCATGTCTGCCATGTACTTGGCAGCATCAGGGTTATCTCATGGTAGTGGCTCCAGCTGCCTCCCTCACATCTGCAGTGTCCTTGGCAGCAGTGGGTTAACTCATGGTGGTGGTGGTTGCAGCCACCTCCCTCACTTCTGTGGAGTCTACGACTGCAGTGATGGGCAACCCTCAAGACTGCTGCTTTGTGGGGAGTTGCCCTGTGATGGGTGATAGTCTGGGACAAGACAATGGCTCTTTCAAGTATAGCTGTGGTGGTGGTGGGCCCGTTTCAATCTTCTGAGGTCAGAATGTGCCCTGGGCACCTCTAGTCTGCCATCTTCCTGGAAGCCCCACTCTTATTTATTTATTTATTTATTTTTAAAGCTGAATAACTTGTATGCAAGTGATCCTCTCATCTTTTTTTTTTTGTTGCTGTTAAAACTAACAAAAATAAAGAATAAAAGATTTTTGTTATTATTGATTTTGGTTTTTTAGTATCAAAACAAAGAAACTAACAGAACAAATTTGCCATTTTAATTTTTTTGTATGGCTCACTGAGGCATATTTTAAGGATGTCTTTAGCATAATATTGCTCTTTATTGTAATGTTTTCTTTTTTATATATGAATAAAGTTTACATTTGCTAATCTACTTTCTGTAGCATGAAATAAGGAGCCAATCAGTGGAAATGCTGTGGTAAAACAAGAAGGGTTAAATACAGAGATCATCAGAAAGCAGTGTGAACACATTATCCAATACTAGGCAAGAAAATGAAATATTTAATGTCATTGTGTATTAACCTAATGGTTAAAATGGGACCAAAATATACATAAAAATGAAATAAAACAATTAGGTAACATTTTAAATGGTTCATTATTATTAATTCATTTAGTATTCATTGTAACTGTGCTGGTCATAATGAATTCATTTGATATTAATGGGAATGTTCAGCAGCAATTTCATTATAATGCAGTTTTAATTCATGTGCCATTAAAATAAAGCAATACCAAAATTTATATTTATATTTTTAGTACTTATCATGATCCCTAATTTTTAAAAACATTATGACACTGTATTTTCTTAAAATTGGGCCGAATAGCCCAGATTTAAGATTATTTCAATGTCTGCCTTGAGCAACACCAGTAATGTTAAAGTTGATTGAAGTTCATGTAATTAAAATGTTCCATAACATTTAGAAATTACAGCAGTTAATGGCTACTATGAAATTTGTCATATGTCAATATTTACTAATATTTAACTGTTTCATACTACTAAAACTTTTTAACATAATTGCCATTAATATGGCAATAGTAACGATCTTTTGAACTTTGCATCCTCTACTTTTGTGGAAAGTTTGCACATTATAGGCATTTCATTGGAACAAATAGTGATTTTAACCATTTCCAAAAGAAACACCTTCACATCCTAAATCTTGTGATAAAATTTTAATCCTTTTTAGTGAACGGTTGTAGATTATTTATGAGAAATATTAAGGGATGAGCATAGAGAATTTTTCTGTAGAATTGCAACCATAATGTTTCAATTAAAAACTTCAAGATGGCAGCAGAAATGTGCTCAGTAGCATGTTTACAATGACTTTCTCTGGGGGCAGCCTGCAAACCATTTTGCTAAACTGTATGAAAACTAATGGCAACAGACAAACAAACAACAAAAAATACACAGTTCAATTAACAGGCATTATGAAAGAGCATTTAACCCTTTAGGCATTTATTTAGCAAGGCATCAGAAAGTAGCTGACCTTGAAATCCCTTGCTTGAATGTTATGCTTTAATACATTGTCCATAGGCTAGGTAGCCTAGAGGTACATGTGTATATAATTTGTTCTTCTACTCATTATTGTGGAAATAATTAATTGGAATAAAGATATCTTAAATTAGCAATGGAGACTGATTGCTGTCTCTCCAACCTCCACTACAAATTAAAAATTGTTTAGAAGCAGGTTTCATAAATGTAATCCATATTACTACTTTTCTTGCTATTTAAAATAATGCATAAAAATAAATTCACAAAAATATCACAAAAATATAAAATAATTTATTAAAACACTATGAATGAATAATATTTTAAAAACATATTTATCCTACCATCTGAAACAGTTAAAATACTGGGGAAAATGTACGAAATAGAAGTTATAAGACACTGAATGTCAGGAAACAAAGATATTTAACTCTGAAAGAATGGAAACCAAGAGAGTCCCAAGATTGCTCACTTTTTGAGGGAGAGTTTTGGGGCCATGGCTTTGGGGTGGGGGAGGGGGAAGCCAGAGGGGCCTAGCCAACTCTCTGACTTAAGGACACAGATTTTGGAGTTCAGAGAGGCCAAGGTAGTAAAGCAGAGCAAAATATTGCAGAGAAGTGAAGTAGAGAGAGCGAGAGAAAGAGAGCACCCCAGAAATCTACAGAGGGTGACTATAAGCTTTCACCTGGGTAACAGTCAGAGTATATTTGTGGGGAAACCACCCAAGGCAGGGGGAAAATCTGCATAGTAATGAAAGGAAACAATTTTTTAGTATAGAAGTTTAAGAATAGACTTTGTTCAAAGCAGCCATGGTAAGGAAAGTTTTGACAGGCAAGCAAGACAATGATCTCTGAAAGAAAGGAAAAAGCTATTGACAGGCATCAAGTAGTGTACTCAGAAGGTTATAGCCTCAAAAATGAGGCAAAATTAGCTCTAAACTAAAATCTTCTCTGATATGAATTAACAAAGATTAAAAGCAAGTTTGAAAACAAACAATTTCCAAAAAACTAACCGCAACCGAGAAAAAAGTTTGATGATACTTCTAAGAATGAAAATGTATACAGCAGCCAAAAAGATTTTTAAAAAAATAATGAATGGCATATAATGAAAAATTATCAGATATACAATGAAACAGAAAAATATTATGCATAATGAGGAGAAAAATAAATTGATAGAAACAAAACCAGAAATGACATCGATGATAAAAGTAGTAGACAAAGCCATTAAAACAGCTATGTTTTATATGTCTATGAAGACAGAAGAAAGATGGAGTATGTTAAGTAGATTTATAGAAAACTAAAAAGAGACACAAACCAAACTTCAGAAATGAATATTATAATGCCTGAAGTGAAACATACACTAAATGAGATTAACAGCAAATTAGATATGACAGAAAAAAACGTTAGTGAGCTTGAAGAAATAGCAATACAAATTATTCAAAATAAAACACAAAGGGAAAAGATAAGATTGAAAAATAATCAGAGTCTCACTGAGCTGTGGGACAGCTTAAATCTGTCTAATATGCATGTTTCCCAGAGGAAAGGAGAGCTAAGAGGAACAGAAAAAAATGTTTCCAGAATTTTCCAAATTAGAGAAATAGTATAAACCCACAGTGAAACTCAGTGAACTGCACAAAAACACAAAGAAAACCACACTAAGGAACATCATAATCAAATTGATTAGAAACAGCGATAAAGAGTAAATATTAAAAGTAGCTAGAGAAGAAAGACATCTTATATACAGAGGAACAGCAGATTTTTGTCAGAAACAGTGCAAGCTAGAAGATAGCAGAGAAACATTTTAACATACTGAAAGAAAATGAAACAAAACATGCAAACCTGGAATCTTCACCCATCAAAAATATTTTTCAGAAACAAAAGTAAAATAAATACACACATACACAAAATATTAAAAATTTTTCAGAAGTAGATCTTTACCACATGAAAATTAAATTTTTTTGTTGTTGAAATATAATTGATTGTACATATCTGTGAGGTACAGCATTGAATATCAATACCTGTGTACAATATGTGCTGTTCAAATCAGAACAGTTATATATGTATCACTACAAGATGTATTCATCCTCTGTAGCCTGATACCAATTTCTCACTAACTCCTTTCCCACTACCCCTTTCCCTTCTCTGGTGGCCTCAGTTCCATTCTCTCCTTTTGAAAGTTCAAGGAATTATTGTAATTATTCTTTCTTTCTTTCACTCTTTTTATTTATTTTTTTAGCTCTCACTTATGAGTGAGGACATACAGTATTTCTGTTTCTATTTCTGTGCCTGCCTTATTTCACTTAACATCATTGTCTCTAAATTCATGCATGTTGCTGTGAATTGCAGCATTTCATTCCTTTTTATGGCAGAGTAGTATTCCATTGTGTATATATACATATTTTCCTTATCCACTCATATGTCAATTGACATTTACATTGGTTCCAGCTCTTGGATATTGTAAATAGAGCTACAATAAACAAGGGAGTGCAGGTGTCCCTTCGATTTGATGATTTCCATTCCTTTGGGTATACACCCAGAAGTGGGATTGCTGGATCGAATGGGAGTTCCCTCTGCACTTGTTTGAGAAATCTTTATACAGTTTTACATAAAGGCTACACTTATTTTCAGTCAAAACAGCAGCATAGAAGGGTTCCCCTTTCTCTGTATCCTCACCAGTGTTTGTATTCCCTGCCTTTTTGATAATGGCCAGTCTGCTTGGAGTGAGGTGATACCTCAATGTGGTTTTGATTTGCAATTTCCAGATGCTTAAGGATGTTGAGCATTTTTACTTGTGTCTGTTGACCATTTGTATATCTTTCTTTGAGAAATGCCTATTTAGCTCCATTGCCCATTTTTTTAAAAAAGGCTACTTGTTTTTTTACTGTTATTTGAGTTCATTGTATATTCTGGATATTAATCCATTGTTAGATGCATAGTTTGCAAATATTTTCTCCTACTTCGTAGGTTGTCTTTTTGCTCTATAAATTTTTTGTTTTGCTGTGCAAAAGCTTTTTAGTTTGATTTAATCGCATTTGTTTATTTTTTCTTTTGTTGCATGCACTTTGGGGGGCTTATTCGTAATGTCTTTGCCCAACCCTACTTCCTGAATTGTTTCCCCTATGTTTTCTTTTAGGAGTTTTATGTTTTCAAGTCTTATATTTAAGTCTTTTAAACCATTTGGATTGATTTTCACATATGGTGAGAAGTAAGGGGTCTAGTTTCATTCTTTAACATATGTATGTCCAGTTTTTCCAGCACCATTTATTGAAGAGGTAGTCTTTCCCCCAATGTGTGTTCTTGTTGCATTTGTCAGATCAATTGTCTCTAAGTTTGTGGGTTGATTTCTGTGTTCTCTATTGTGTTCCACTGGTCCAAGTGTCTGTTTTTATGCCAGTAGCATATTGTTGTGGTTACTATAGCTTTGAAGTATAATTTTAAGTCAGGTGATGTTATGCCTCTAGCTTTATTATTATTATCACTATCATTATTATTTTGCTCAGGATTGCTTTGGCTATTTGAGGTCTTTTCTTGTTCCATATGAATATTAGGATTTTTTTTTTTTAATTTCTGTGAATAATGTCATTGGCATTTCGAAGGGGATTGCATTGAACCCTTTGGGTAGTGTGGACATCATTGTAGAGATCTTTCACTTCCCTGGTTAAATTGATTTCTTTTTTTTTAATGACTATTTTAAGTGGACTTGCTTTCTTGATTTCTTTTTCTGCTGGTTCACTATTGGAATATATAAATGCTACTGATTTTTGCATGTTGATTTTGTTTCCTGCAACTTTAATGAAATTATTTATCAGCTCTAAGAGTTTTTTGGTAGAGTCTTTTTCTATATAAAGGATCATGTCATCTGCAAGCAGGGACAGTTTCACTCCATCTTTTCCGATCTGGATGCCCTTTATTTCTTTCTCTTCTTATCTGATTGCTCTGGCTAGTACTTCCAATACTATGTTAAATAAGAGTGGTGAGAGTGGGCATCCTTGTCTTGTTCCTGATCTTAAGGAAAAAGCTGAAATCTTTCATTATTCAGGATGATATTGGTGGTGGATTTGTCATATACGGCTTTTATCGTGTTGAGATACTTTCCTTCTTTACCTAGTTTGCTGAGAGTCTTTATCATGAAGCGATGTTGAATTTTGTAAAATGCTTTTTTGGCATCTATTGAGATAATCATATGGATTTATCCTTGATTTTGTTGATGTGGTCTATCACATTTATTGATGTGTATATGTTGAACCATCTTTGCAACCTTGAGATGAATCTCACATCACATGATCTTAGTGTACAATATTTTTGATGTGTTTCTGTGTTCTAACAACTAACATTTTGTTAAGGATTTTTGTGTCTATGTTCATTAGAGATATAGACCTGTAATTTTCTTTTTTTATTGTTTTATCATTTATTTATTTTTTATTTATCTTTGTCTGGTTTGGATATCAGGGTGATGCTGGCCTCATAGAATGAGTTTGGTAGAAGAGTCTCTGTTTCAGTTTTTTTGAATAGTTTAAAAAGAATTCATATTAATTTCTCTTTAATTGTTTGGTAGATTCCACCAGTAAAGCCATCCAGTCCTGGGCTTTTCTTTGTTGCAAGACTGCTGATTACTGCTTCAATCTCATCACTTGAAATGCAGATCCATAAAAGTAGTAAAGAGAACTGGAATTGAAATGCATGTGAACAAATATAAATTTCTTATCTCTTTAAAATATAGACTTCTCAAGCAAAAATAAATGCACTTAATTTTAGAATTCACAACAAATGTAGAAATAAATGTATGGCAATGAATACATGAAAGATGGGAGTAGTAAATGGAAGTACACTTTTGTCAGAATCTTATACATAAAGTATCATAATTTATTTGAAGCTATAAAGTGATAAATTAAGCATAAGTCAACAAAGGATATAAAATGGATATATGAAGAAATAATTGAAAAGTGTGCTAAAAAAGAGGAAAAGGTAACAAAGAAGAGATGGAAAAACTAATAAACAAATATTGAGTTAGTAGATTTAATCTTGACTCTATCAATAATCACATTAAATGTAAATTGCCTAAAAATACCAATTAAAAGGCAGAGATTGTAAAACTTAATAAAAATTATAAAAAAAGATACATCTACATTGCCAAAAGATGAAACGTAAATGGACATCAAATGATATTCTCTGCTAATACTAATTAAAATTTATGTTCCAGGTATATTCCAGGATCAAAATATACCATAATGACAAAGGTGTCAGTTTATTAATATGATACCCCAAATTCTAAATATTCATGCACTTAATAGAGATTTCAAATACATGAAGTAAACACTAATAAACCTTTAACATTTCTGGAAAAAAACAAGTATTTAGAAACTATTTAATATACAAGTACATAGAGACTGTTTTTGCACTGAAAGCTTAAATCAGGAAAAAAAAAAGGTCTCAATTCAACTTGCTCATATTCCACTTTGAGAAACTAAAAGAAAGACAGAGAGAGAAAAGGAGAGAGAGAGAATGCAAATTAAATCCAAAACTACACAGAAGAAACAATAAAGATAAAAGTGAAGATCAAAAAAACATTAGAGAAAAGCAATGAAACTGTTAAATCTGGTTCCTTCAGAAGATTGGTAATATTTGTGAATCTCTATATATACTTATCAAGACAAGAAGACAAATTACCAATATTAAGAAGGAAGCAGGTGATGTAACTAGAGATCAAACAATATTTAAAGGCAAGGGAACACATAAACAATTTAAATAACTCTATTCTGTGGTGTAATGGGAAAGTTAATGAATTCCACACAAACTCTGTAAGAAAATTAAAGAGGAAGCCAACATTCCTCTAATATCAAAACCAAGCAAAGATATTACAAAAAAGAAAACTGCAGACAAATATGCTTTACGAATATAGATGCAAGCATTCTTTATAAACATTTAGCGAACTGAATTCAACATAAAGAAAGTACTTCATGACTACATCAAGTTTATCCTAGGAATGAAAAATTGATTTAACATGCAAAAGTCAATCAATGTAATATGCTATCTTAAAAAGCTAGACAAAGAGAACCATATGATCTTATCCACACATGCAAAAATGTTGAACAAAAATCATTCCTGTGAAAAATTCTCCTCTGAGAAAATTAGGAGTAGAAAGTTATGCTTAAGCTGATAAACCTTGAAACCTATAGCTAATATCACAGGTAATGGTAAAAAAATAAATGTTTCCCCTCTAACATCATGAACAAGACAAAGATGCACACTTGTACAAGACATTCAGTTCCTGGGCCGACCCATGGCTCACTTGGGGGAGTGTGGTGCTGACAACACCAAGTTAAGGGTTGGAATCTCCTTACCAGTCATCTTTTTAAAAAAGAACAAAACAAAAAACAAACAAACAAAAATTTAGTTCCTTATAAATCTAATTATTCATTTGCTATTAATGAAAATAATAATTTTAAGCATCAGTTGTGGAAAAAATTATATTAGCTAATCTAGAAGTCATTTTACAAGAGTGAAACTAACAAAGTATTATTGTTGTATATTTCCATATACAAAGAATTGAGGTAAGTCCTCAGAAACACGAAAAATCAGGTATGTTGAGGTATCTGATGACAGAACTTAACACAAAGAGGGTTCAAGGGAGCAAAAGCAGGATGGAGCAACGATACCTCCTGTTACATGATTTTCAGTGATTTCCCATCACCATTAGGATACTAATAGTAGGAAGTATCCTTCTGCTTCTCCATTTTCACCACTTCCAGTCCTGTCATCAGACCATGTCGAGAAACATTTTTCCTCACCTAACATAGCCAAAACAGTACAATTTATTCCATTCTCCCTTAATTCACAAGACTTCCCTTCTCAGAACATGGCAACACTGTCCATCCAGTTACTGGCTCAAGCCAAAAACCTGGTAGTTATCCTTTTGTATTTTTATTTCTTTCACATCCTGTATTTTGTGCAACATTAAGTACTGCTTATTTTACTAGAAAAATTCATCCCGAATCCCATCAGTTTTCACCATCTCCAGTAAAGTCTTTGTTCTAGATATGGCCATCTCTTACCTGGACTACTGCAGCAGGATTTTCTGGCTTCCCTGTAATGCCTGCTTGGCTTACAATAACCTTCCTAGCAGTAAGCTGTAGTGATTCTCTAAATTGCAAATTGGATTATATCATATACCTGCTTAATACCTATCAACGCTTCCCATCTCCACCAGAATGAACTTTAAACTCCTTAGCATGGACTGCAAGGCTGTACGTGAGTCAGAGTTGTCCCTTCTTTTTCGACTTCATCTCTCTCCTCTCCTCTTTCCCCATTGCCTACCCACACAGCTTGTTTTGTCTTATTAACATAAATGTTTTTTTAACTCTCATGGCCTTTGCATTTCATGTCCCTCCTGCTTGGAAAGTTCTTCTCCATATCTCCACATGACTGACTACCCCCTGTTATTATGAGGACTTTCATGAATACCCTAACTAAGCCGAATCTCCCACTCTGTCACTTTCTATCACATTCTCATTGTCCTCATAGTATTTATGGTTTGCCACTTTCTTTTTAACACCATCTTAAAGGCAGGGAGGGTCTCAATCTCTCGTCTAACAGTGTATCCTCAGCTCCTACAACAGTGACTGGCAATTAATAAAATCCTCTTTAAAAGGTAATTACTGAATGATCAAGTAACATAGTGATTCAGGAAAATTCAGGAGGTGTATGAAGTGTAATGAAGCTATGTTCTCAGTAAACAACATGCAGAGGGAAGGAAAGGGAATTTTAAGTCACCAGGTCATTTTTTTCTTAAATAAAAAGCATACTAAATTTATAAATGTATTTATAAAGTTATATTGACAGATAAGTGGTTTATTCTCTAATGGCTGCCCTCTTCTTTCTTGGTAGACTGAAAGTCTGTCCTTGTGAAGTCATGATTATCTGTGAGAATACGAATTGTATGCATGACTATTTTACTATTGGTAGTTACTGCATCTTCTATCAACTTGGAGAGAAATATATTAGAGACAATGAAAATTGTTTTGAATACTTTATTGATGGTTTCTTATTTTCTGACTCCATGGATAATATTATGTGATGAATTAACCTGTATGAGGTCAGCATTGGCCCCTGATTATTGATATTTATGCTATACTTGTACCTTAATACCACCTTGAGAGTAAGGATCAGTGGGAAATTTTCCTGAAAAAATCCAATAAAATAGATGTATCCTTCAAACTCATGTTAATGATTTCGTATCTTATGCGTACAGATGGGTCGTTCATTAAGTGAAGCTACTACTTTATAACTTGAAAATCAGAAAAGCCAAAATCATCATTATGTGAGATGTTTTTGTGCTCAGTTTGCATAAGTAACAAAGTTCACTGGCATGGAGGTGTTACCTTCTTGCCCACTCCCTACAACACTTTGGCAACCAGTGAAATGAGGTCATAAATCAGTTAGAAAACAGCAAACAGTCTAATTAAGGACACCTAAATGTAATCTTGCATATAGGTATGCAGTATGATGGTAATTTATTAATAGAAAATTTAAGTAATTACATTGTGCTTCCTCTTAGGGGAATAGTATTTCAAAGGGATGGATGATCAGCCTAGAGCAGCATTTCCCAATGTGCAAATATTAATAGGTATGCCTAGGGTATGGAGTTCAAAGCCCAAAATAAGCTTCTTAAAATTTACTATCGTACATAGTTTACTATAGTACGTAGTTTCTCAACGTCAGTACTATTGACTAAAATGTCATCTACAAGGAGAAGACCTCCCTGGCCACCCTCTTTCTTCACCCTCTATTCCTAATTGCCCTTATCACCACCTATCATTATATCTATCATGTATATCTTTAGTTTTCTATTATCTGTCTCCCCCACTAAAATGCAAGTTGCTTTCAGACAGTGATTTTATTTTTTTTTTCACAACTCTACCCTTAATTCCAAGAGTCATGTGCATAGAATAGTAGATCCTGAATATTTGTTGAGCAGAAAAATAAATTAATTTTATATGAGCAGGTTTCAAGCTTCTACTGCTGTAGAGAACAAAAAATATAATTTGATTTCCTAAATGTGTTCATGGTTTCATTGTTACAAAATAGGAGTTAAAAGTTAACTTTTAACCTTAAAAGGTAAGTGATTCTACTCTATAAGTACTTTCAGAAAGAATGATTCAAGGTCAATGACCCCCAAATCTAAATGGACATTTTTGGTAGTCCTCTGACATACAGTTTAAAAGGTTACTAAAGAAATTAATTCTGTTACTTAGAAAAACATTTTATAATCAGTTTGTTTTGGGGAGTCCCCATATTACCGGTTTTCCAGAATAAAAGCAGCATAGAAAGGTTCTGTGGTATAGACCCTATTTGTCCATTCAGTAGTGCAGTTTCTGAGAAGATATTGGGACCTTCCCATTACTTTTCCCTTGGCACATCGCCACATAGAGGTGGACTGACTTTCCATGTAAATGCATATCCTAATCTGGAAATTGCCAGTCAAGCAGATGCCACTTCCTCATTTCTCCTTTTAAATAATCTTAACATCTATTTACAAAAGAGAAGGATCCTCTGCCTGATTTTACTGTGGTGGAGTGAACATGATGGAAAAACCCTTAGGACAACTTCAAAAGGATAGGTGTTAGGTGAAGAATCTTAATGACTTCAGGAACTAAGTATCACATTCGTTTACTGCTCTATTTCATATTATTTGCTTTCAACAAAAGTTGAAAGAAGACTCAGTGCAGTTCTTTACTTATAGATCATCCAAGTAAATTTTTGCTAAATAATCACTAAAGCATTTTAATTATAATCTTGCAGGAACTTTTAAAATTCAGTCACAGTGCTATAAAAAAACACCTCTATGAATCACATGAGCTTATTATGTAAACAAATTTTCTCAATGCTTACATTTAGAAAAAGAATAAAATTCTTGATGAATCCTGCTTATTCAACTAAGAAAGAATCATAGATAAATGTATGAAATAAATGTGAAAACAGCACTTTCCATTTCTTAAAAACTGCATGTACCTAAAATTTTTCTTTTTATTTATAATAATTATCAAAAATACTGTAAATATACATGATATTTCAATCAATTATGTAGTAGCAATAATTATAAAAACTCAATCTAGAAGAAAAAAATAATATCTGGAGTCCTATGATGAGGAGAACTTTGAAAGAAATGGGTGTTTATACTTTTTTCAGAGTATGATACCATAATCAATAATGCTCTTAAGCACAAAATATACATTATATTAGGAAAAAAATTTCTGAGGGGGTGAAATGAAAATACAAGATTTAGAGGAACAAGGAATGATATAACAATTCCAACTGTTAATGAAAAGCTTCTTTTCAAATTCTTAAATAGATAATGTTGATTGTCAAGTTGCTATATGTTTATATTCCAAAGGATACATTTAAAGGAAGTATGCAGCAGCTTTCTTTTAAAATGTCAATATTTGATTTTTTTGGCGGGGGGGGGGATTCTATTCTTTGCAAGTACTTAAACTTATCATAAACATTTCTATATATCAATTAAAAATGTTCAAATTAGTATATATTATTTAAAAATTTATTTGAGGATGTGAGTAAAATAGCTGAGACTGTTTAAGATTGTATTTTGAACCTGCAATTCTGATTTTTATTGGTAAACATTTAAAGAAACACTCGGTGAAACTCAATATTGCATTTACACTTGAAATATTGTTGAATATCTAGAATTCATTTCTTAGACATACTAGTTCACAAGATACAATTCTGTTGGAATTTTTTCAGTATAAGTATCAAGAATAGCTGGACATTTTCTGAATTACTGTTTTTGTTAACTAGTAAATTAATTCACTTGTACTTTGCATTGTGTACCTTTTAATCAGATGCAACATTAACTTATTTTCTATTGTGTAGCATTTTTAAAACTACCTCTTCTATTTGGAAATGAGGGGAAAGTGATGGAATATTTAGATACTTCAGTGTAAAGATAACAAAATTTGAGAATACAAAAATTTTAGAATTTAAGTGCACATTCTCTATTCCAGGATAATGTCAGCAAGATGGCAAAATAGAAAGACTCCTACCCTCCTTCCTCTCACAAAAACACTGATTTAACAACAATACACAGACCAATTCCCTTTTTGATAAATCTGGAAGCTCCTGCATGCCAGGCAAAGTTGAAACCACCTTCATCAAACTGGTAGAAAAATTTATTGCACATGCTCACCATAGTCCCTCTGCTCCAGCACAGCTCCACATAATTGGGAGAAAGCTCTCAGCTCTTGGCTTCTCCTTGGAGTGAGAAAGAGAAGACTAGGCCATCTATCTAATGTTCTAGCTTTCTAGGATGCTTTCTGAGGGACTGGCTTCTGTCTCACCTGTCTCCTAAGAACCCAGCATACCCTAGATGCCTGAGAGCTGCTGAGAACAAAATGAGTTGGGTGTCATGCTGCTGCTCCAGAGGACCCATGGTAGGGCAGACAGAGGCCAACACAGCTGAGCAACTTGTCTCTAGGGGGTAGAAAGAAAAAAGCATGTGTTTAATGTTCTAGCTTTTCAGAAGGTAGCCCAAGGGACTGGCTTCTGTCTCGCCTGTCTCAGAGCACGAAAGGGACCTGGCATACTCTAGATGCCTGGGAGTCACTGAGTTAGGTGGCATGCTACAGCATTAGAGTACCTGCAGTACATCAGACAAACAGTTGAGGGAGCAAGAGATTAGAGTGCCTAGAAAAAAGAAAATGGCAAATCCTTCTAAATAGAAATATAGATGCACAAGTCCAGAAAAGACACATGCACAGAAAAGATCTGAAAGAGCACTATAATTTTTAGGCAGGCTGATTGGTGAAGGCTTTTTGCTGTACAAAGCCAGTCCACAAAATTGGTGGATGTGGCTGTTTTTCCAAATATGTGGATAATAACATAAAGTTATAAGGAACATGAAGAAACAGGAGGAAACGGTCCAATCAAAGAAAAAAGAATAAATCTCCAGCAACTGATCCTAAAGAAATGGAGGTATATAAATTACCTGACAAAGAATTCAAAAGAATAATCATAAACATGTTCAACAAGCTCAGGAGAATAATGCATGAATAAAATGAGAATTTCAACAAAGAGATAGAGTACATAAAAAATAGTAAATTGGAAAAATTGAAACTGGAAAATACAATAAATTAACTTAAAAATTTACTAGAGGGGCTCAACAGTTCAGCTTTCTGAAATAATCAGAAAACTCTCAGACAGGTCATTTGACTTTCCTCCATTTTACCTGGAGGAAATTTTTACAATGGAAAAGAGTGAAGAAAATCTAAAGGACATACAAAACCCCACCAAGTAGACCAAATATACATTATGAGAGTAACAGAAGGAGAGTAAAGACGGAAAAGGGTAGAAAGATTATTTAAATAAATAATAGTTGAGACCTTCCTAAATCTGGGTTAGGAAATGTACATTCAGATTCAAGATGCCCAACTATCTCAAATAAGATAAACCCAAAGAAGTTCACATCAAGATAGATAATAATTAATTTGTCAAAGTCATAGACAAAGAAAAAATTTTGAAATTTGACATCAGTTAACATCATACTTAATGGTGAGAAACTGAAAGCTTTTTCTCTAAGATAAGAAATAAGGCAAGGATGTTCCCTTTCACCTCCTCTAATATAGTACTAGAAGTTCTAGTCAGACCCCTATTAAATGCCAAAATAATCTTGACAAAAAGAACAAATCTGGAGGGCTCATACTTCCTTATTTTAAAACATGTTTAAAAACTCCAGTAGTCAAATTGTATGGTATTGGCATAAATATATACATATAAGTCTATGGAACAGAATAGAAATCCTAGAAATAAATACATGCATAAACCATCAACTGGTCTTTGACAGGGGTGCCAAGAATATGTAATGGAGAAAAGATAGTCTCTTCAGGAAATGAGTGAAACCCCATCCACATGGGAAAACTTGATCTTCACATGCAAAAGAATGAAACTGGATCCTTATCTCTCACCATACACAAAACTCAATTCAAAATGAATTAAAGGCTTTAATGTAATACCAGAAACTGTAAAACCCCTAGAACACAGGGGAAAATCTCCTTGACATTGGTCTTGGCATCAATTTTTTGGATATGATGCAAAAAATACAGGAAACAAAAGCAGAAATAGACAAGTTAGACAACATCGAATTAAAAAGCTTCTTCACAAGACAGTAAATAATCAACAGAATGAAAAGACAACCTACTGAATAGGAGAAAATACTTGCAAGCCATATGTTTGCTAAGGAGTTAATATCCAAAATATAGAAAAGGATCTTCTACAGCTCAATAGTGAAAAACATATCCAATTAAAAAGTGGGCAAAGGACCTGAATAGACATTTCTCCAAAGAAGATATACAAATGGCCAACAGGTATATGAAAAGATGTTCAACATTACTAACCATGAGTGAAATGCAAATCAAAGCTATAGTGACGTATCACCTCACACCTATTAGGATGAAGATTATAAAAAAACAAACAAACAAATACAAAATAACAATTGTTGGCTCACATGTGGAGAAATTGGAACACTTTTGCACTGTCAGTAGAAACTACCATATGATCTAGCGATCCCACTTCTAGGTGTTTATCCAAAAGAATTAGAAATAGGATCTGAGGGCGCACCCCGTGGTGCACTCGGGAGAGTGCGGTGCTGGGAGTGCAGAGGTGCTCCCGCCGCGGGTTCGGATCCTATATAGGGATGGCCAGTGCACTCGCTGGCTGAGTGCAGTGCGGATGACACCAAGCCAAGGGTTGCAATCCCCTTTCCAGTCACAAAAAAGACAAAACAAAAAAAATAAATAAATAAAAAGAAAGAAAAAGAAATAGGATCTGAAAGTTATTTGCACTCCCATTTTCATTGCAGCATATCTACAATAGCTAAGAGGTGGAAACAACCTAAATGTCCACAGAGAGATTAATGAGTAAAGAAAATGTGGTATATTTATATAATGCAATATTATTCATCCATAAAAAAGGATATCCTATTCCATGCTACAATATAGATGAACCTTGAGGACATTATGCTAAGTGAAATAAGTCAGTCACAGAGAACAAAAACTGCTTCATTCCATTTACACAAGGTTTATAAAATAGTCAAATTCATGGGAACAGAAAGTAGAATGGTGGTTTACAGGAGGAAATATGGAGTTGCTGCTCAATGTGTATAAAGTTTGCATGCATGATAAAAAAAAATCTAATGATCTGCTGTACAACATTGTGCTATATAATGAACAATACTGTACTGTACAATTACATTTTTTTAATAGGGTAACTCTCAGGTGGTTGTTTTTTTATCACAATTAGAAAAAAACAACTCTCGATTCCATCCTGATACAGAAAGAATGTTAGTTTACACACCCTCTTTATAACTCTTTCACAATGAAGGTCGAAGCCATGAGGAACATAAGGTAGGATAAATCTCCAGGATTTGATGTGCTATCTGCTGATTCTTGAAGCCACTTAAATAACTGCAGAAACTGAAACATAGTAACAAAGAATTCCCACAATGATTTAAAGTTGCCACACTCCTTCTAACTCATTATGCTCCAACCACACTGGCTGCTTTTTAATTCTCTAAGTGACAACTTCTGGCCTTGGAATGTTTTCATGTAATCCCTCTGCGTGGATAGCTTTTACCATCATTCCTGGCTCCTGCTCCCTCATCTGGCCTGGTCTCAGGCTAAGTGTGGCGGAGAAGAAAAGATCTCATATGATAATCCACTGTGCATTGCCTTGCTGTTACTCTATTCATTTTGTTGGTTTTCTTATCACAATTGGTAGTTATGTGTTTATTATATAGTGTCTTTATTTCTATAACCTTAACCAGGCTATAAGCTTCATAAAGGTCAGATAGAGCCTTTTAAAAAAATTTTAGAATTTTGTTTATTAACATTTGCATTTATGATATTTTTTAGGTAAGACTAAGCTGAAGGCAATAAAAACAGAAATATTTTCAATTAAAAACCATCTTGGTAAATCAAGTAGACAAAAGAAAAAAAAAATACCCAGTTACGTGATTTGTTCTTTTGTGTTTGGGTAGAAAAAATAAAAGAAATACATTGAGGTGTTTTATTTATAGCTGGAATTTTGGAATAAAAGACACATTTTTTCATCTTCCATTCATGACAAATTAAACACATTTTTTTCAACTTATATTTTTATTGAATCAAAATTGATTTTACATATTTTGGGAGTTAAATATTGAGATATGTTGATCAAATCAATATTACTAGCATATATGTTGTAACAGATCGTAATTATTCTTTATGCCCCTTGTCCAATCTCTCCCTATCCACCTCTCCCTTCCCCCTCCCGAATGTAATTACCCTAGATTTTTCTCTCCTTATGAAAGAATAATGGTTACTCTATTGATTTGTTGCCTAGATGATCTGTCCAATGCTGAGAGGTGTGATCAGGTCCCCCAATATTATCATAGAGCAGATGCTTCTGTCACCCCGAAATGGGCTTTGTGGAGAGAGACATCCTCTTTTCTTTATCTCTGCTGGTGACTCTTCTTGTGTCGGTGTACTCTGCGTGGTAGTTGTGGCATCTAGCCACTTTCATGGCAGCCACGGATATTGTGGTGGCTGTGGTGGGTCACCCACATGGAGGTGATGTTTTTGGCATGCTTTTTAGCACTGGGAGTGTGCCGGGTTGTGGGAGGGGGTTCCAGTCCCTTTCTCCATGCCTTGGCTCCTCAGGCAGGCCCTGAGGCATTGGTGCAGTGTGCCTGGTTGAGGGAGAGGGGTCCAGTCCCCTTCTTCATGCCCCAGGCCCCCAAGTGGGGCCATGAGGTGCTGGCACAGTGTGCTTGGTTGTAGACAGGGGGTCTGGTCCCCTTCTCCATGCCTTGCTCCCCTGGCAGGCCCCGAGGTTCTGGCATGGTGTGCCTGGTTGTGGGAGAGGGTCTGGTCCCTTTCTCCATGCCCCGAGACCCCAGGTGGGGCCACAAGGCACTGGAAGTGTGCCTGGTGGTGGGAGAGGGGGTCCCATCCCAGGCTCCATACCCCAGGCCCCCAGACAGGGCTCCAAGGTGCTGGTGGTGTTCCTGGATGTGGAAATGTGGCCCAGTCCCCTTCTCAATGCCTCGGGTCCCCAGGTGGGCCCCAAGGGCTGGCGTGGTGTGCCTTGATGTGGGAGTGGGGTCTGGTCCCCAGCTCCAAGCCTCCAGTTACCAGGAAGGCTCCAAGGTGCTGGTAGTGTGCCTGGGCTGGAACTAATTTGTTGTCCTTTGCTTACTTCAAAAATGGGGGAACTTTTTGTGGGAACCAGTACTTGAGCTGTGTGATTGAGCTAAATTTCTGCTTTGCTGCTGTTTCCCTAGGGAAGGCTTTTTGTGCAGCTCAGGGTTTAATGGTTGAGTTTATAGGTACTTCCGGCTCTCCAGAGACTCGATGCACCTGGGATGTGTAGAAACTCTGATCTGAGCCTGAGTCTTTTCATTAAACTGCACCCCATGGAATTCTGCCTTTCCAACAAGTCTCCTCTGAGTGGTCCTGTGCTGATTGAGGGGGATCGGCTGTCCTTGCTGTGTCCCAGTGTTCTCCTAGTGGGCCTGTCTCCCCCACCGCCCATGCTCCAAACACTTCCCGGGATGGACCCTGTGCTGGTCCCTTGTGATGACTTGCTGGCCTCTGAATGGCTCCCTTTTTTTCGGTTCTGGCTCCTTGCTCCTGTGTGGGTCCATGGGAACTCTATTAGTGATCTTACTATCCTGGGGGCCCCCAAGGCCCGCTCCTCCCCTGCCGCCTTCAAGCAACTCTATCTGAAGGGCACAGCTGTGGCTTCTGCTGCCTCCTGCTCCACACACTCAGCAGGTCCAGCCTTAAAGTGACCACAGCCTGAATCCCTCAGAGCAGTTTTTCTTTCTCTTGTCATGGTTTCTCCTGCCTTCATGAACTCCATGGGTCTCTCCTCCTCTTCCCCTGAGTTCCAGCAGCCCCAGCTTGGCTGATGTTACATTTTTATAGTTGTAAATTGATTGATTTGTGGGAGAGAGCGATGCTGCAGACCGTCTATTCCACCATCTTGACCAGAACTCTTCAGATATGGCCTTATTGCTGTTGGTGTTCATCTCTGAATTCCCCACATGTGAAACCAAACAATGCTTTTCAAACTTCAGTGTGAGTAAGACTTCCCTGGGGTTTCTGTTATAATATACATTCTGATTCTGATTCAGTAGGTCGTGGATGAAGCCTCAAATTCTTCATTACTCACAGACTCCAAGTGGAAGTAGATGTTGTTGGTCTGCTACTTTAAGGGCTGCAAATTGAGTAGCAAGGGCATTGAATCTAGTGCATTGAAATGAATAAACAAGTACATGTGGATTGAATTGTGAGAGAAAATAAATGACAAAAAACAGGAAACTACAACGAATTCAAACTTAAATAATATAATCAAGAAAGTTGATGATTTTCATTATTAGGACATTTACTAATTAATTATTCATTACTAACATAATCTTGGCCAGAATTTTTTCCATTAACAGCATATGTTCTTTAGCTCCCAAGCAACTATATTACTTAAACTTACAAATGATTCAGCAGAAATTACCTTTATGGTGGTTTGAATAGAATAACAATTTGGAGAACTATGGACTGTTTTTGTTGCTCTCTTAAATCAGGGAGTACAATTAGCTGATCTAAATTTTGGCAACAACTAAAATTTAATTAAAAAGCTTTCAAGGGTTAATCTTTATCTGGCTTCAAGAGAAAACACTTTGTCAAAATGAAGATTACCTATTTTGACAATGATACCTGGATGAATAAGTGCCTATTATGTGCCAGAAAATGTCAGTGGTTAAAAATATACAGGTTAATAGAGCATGGTTTGTGACTTTCACAATGTTTTACTGTCAAAAGAAGGGAGGCATAAAGCAATCACAACTTTTACAACAGTATGAATAAGTCACCCTGGAATATACAGGGAAAGAAGAATTTACCTATGATTGAGAGGTCAAGAACTTTGTGAAAGAGGTTATGTTTAACTTGAGTTATCTTAAAAACTTGAGTCATTCTTAAAAATAACTAGACAAGGTTTTGGAATTTCCATGCCACATAGGAAAAAAACACACATAAAAACAGAAAACAAAGTCATAAAGACCAGGGTGAGTTGTATAACCAAAAGGTCTGGTGATTGCAGGAGTGGGGCTATTGAAAAGATTGGTAAGTCTCCAACCACAAAGAATCTTGGTTTACGTGAAGGGTTTTGGACCTTATTTTTCAACTCAGCAGCTTTCAGCATGTGTTTCTCTGTAGCACATACGACAGATGATATTTATATACATGACACAGCCCCATGGGCACAACCAGGGTTAGTGTAATACCTTGCACTCCATGTATGTTGGTTCTTTTCTTTTGTATAGGGTAAGAAATCATTTTTTAAAATAAACAAGAGAAAATGGGATTATCACAGCTTTTATTCTCCCCAAATTGATGTAATGAAGTAAGCCACTTGAAAAAATTTTCAAGAGACACCTCTGGACCTAACATATCCCATCTCTGTGCTGATAACACAACCGTGAACTAGAACTGTTGCTGTGTAGAAGAGAAGAATCTACTAAGTATTTTAGGCAGCATTGTGCATGATCACGTCTTGAAGAAAAGGGCACTTTGGTGGCTGTGAGGAACATAAATTGGAGAGTAGAGGGAGTGGAGTGAGAAACTTCTTACAGTGATTCTCAACATAACTGGGACACATTTCCTTGGGGTTACATGGCAGACAAGAGGAACTGGCTGGCTCAACTCCTGTTTCCAATTATGTTCTCTTTTTTCTTCCTTCACTATAGTGGATGAGAAAAATAATATCCACTTAAATTGTCCCTCTTGCAATGAGGAGTGGACATGCGATTGTTCAGGCCTGTAACATGTTAACATTAGTCTGCCCAAGACGTGAGAGAAGGCTTTCCTGATTAAGGAGACTTGCCGTTGGTGCCTCCCTTTGCCCCCATCTTTTTGCCTTGAATAAGAATGTAATTCCTAGAGTGGCATAACCACTCTGTGTCCCTAATTTCCAAGAAATTTGCACAAAGGTGATATCCTTAAGCTGTCTACAGCAGCTCTCTTCCAGAATTCTTATGTTAAAAACCAAATAAAAACCCCTGTTTATTTAAGCCATTGCATGTTAAATTTTTTGTTCCTTGCTTGTAATAGGGGATATTTCTGAAGATCATAGTGGGAATTTTTTAAACTATATGCAACTCCCATTTGTGGGTGTTTGGATATATTTCTTCTCTACCCCCGTGAGGCATCTCCTTATTGAGAATCATTGCTTTAGTGATCCACTGTTATTGAAGAGAGCATATTGTATCTTTCAGTTGTGATGGGATAGAAAAAAATGGCTCAGAAACCACTTGTTGCAAGGTTATTAATATAGTTCAGGTAAAATTGAAAAAGGACAATTCTGTGGCAATAGCAATAAGGATGAAGAGAAGGGAAATGGAGAGAAGCAATAATATTGAAAGGAATAAAAGTAATACGGTATTTGGTTTGGAAAATATAGATTTAAGATATTTAAGATATTAAGATATTTATATTATCAAGAGATTATGTGCAGTACTCTTTGGGAAATGTGAGCCTAAAGCTCATGAAAGATATTAAGCACTGAGATGCTGATATGAAAATCTTCATTCTTTAGGCTGTGAGAGTCAAGTTTATAGTCTGTGGTTCAAAAAACTTCCAAATGATTAAACAATTTAGTTTCACTACATTTTTTAAATTGAATATGTTGACACTTATGGATGCTCACCTTGCCAATAAAGAATTTTGAAGCTGGATTCAAACATGGAAAAACTGAGTTTACTTATCATACATGTAACACCTATGGTACAATGGGAGTGGACTCAATAATTTATTTGGGTAAAAGAGATATTTTTGTCCTATCAGCACTTTATTGCTTTGTTCTATGAAATGTGTAAAATGGATTCATACATTTATTCATACATCCATTTAACAAATAAGTTTATAGTTGGACAGTTAATATAAATACTAATCAAGTAATCATATAATAAATATAAAATCACAACTGTGACAATCATGAGGGAGGTGACTTGGAAACATGGTTTTATAATGAGAGCCTATATTCAGTTATTTGACTTCAAAAGGATGTAAGATAGTGTTTCCTGAGAAATTAAAAAAATTGCTTGAGAGCTGAGAGATGGATAAATGTTAACTTGACAAAGACGTGGGTGTGGTGAGTTCCAGGCATAGAAAACATCCTTGCAAATGTCTTGTAGTGGGAGAGTGCAGAGAGACACAAGACATGCCATACAGTTAAGGCTGGAGAAGTTACTAACGGCCAGATGGTTCAGGATTTGTGGTTCTTGTTAGGAAATTTGTACTCATCGTATTTAAAGGTTTATAAATGTGATATGATGGATAACCTAATAAAGACTGAATTTCCTTCATGCTCCTTCCCTTACTCATAACTTATAAGAAACAACATCAAGATAATATTGAGCTTCTACTATTTGCAAAGTACATATATATTATTTAAAAGAAGATAAACAGGAAGAAAAAGTTTTTATTTATTTTAGTGACCATATTGATAGGTCATGGGAATCAATTAAACTCCTAAAATAAGTTTTAGTAATATTAAAAAGTCAAAATAAAATTTAAAATAGCAAAAACAACAAAAAGACATCTATGCCCAGGTTGAAATGAGGAACAAAGCAAAGATTATCACACTAACACATCTGGAAGTATAGTCAAGAAATGAATAAAGGAAGAGTACATTAATTTTGACAGAAGTTGGGAAATCTACTTCTACACCCTGAGATTAAACAGCAGGAACACTGGTTTTTTGCTCCTATATTTTGGTGAGTGGAAATGAAAAGTACTGTAATGTACGCATTAAATATTAGCAAATTGACTTGAAAAATGTGGTATCACACAACATTCTAGGAAGGAAATACTGCACATGCCAGCCTTTTAAACCAACTTGAGTTAAATGGAATAAGAGATTTCAGAAAATAGAAGAGGAAATAGTGATAAAGTTACACTTATAACAGATTTTTCATGAGCATGAATTATATTTTTACATGTTTCTGTATTTATTTGGGGGACATTATTTCAAAGTGAATGTAAATTACCAAGCACCTACCAATTACCAATCAGTAGATCTTAATTTCAAGAAGAACTGATATATCAGAAATTATGCTCTTCCTACCAAAATCATACATTGAACTTGGATGAAGAATTCTATGAAGCATTTGGTTGTTTGTCTAAATACTGGCAATGTTGTCCATATAATCTTTGATGAACCTTCTGAAAAATGATCCTGAAACTAACAGGAACTTAAGTTAGCTAGAGTCTGATTTTGAGATATGCCTGAATTTAGAATCCGAATTGAGATACTTCCCACAATTCTTAAGAATAGTTCAGCCTATTTATTAAAATATTCTTACAGATTTTATCAAAATTGCTATTGACTACCAGAAGACAATATTTTCTTTGTATTTTCCTATATCTTCCTAGAAAAAATCAAAGTAATAATTTAATTCATTTACAATTTTCTATATGACATTATCTCCTATAATTCTCACAACCACGCTATGAATAAAGTATTATATTTCTATTTTACAGAAGGAAATGAGACACAGAAAGGTGAATAACTTGATCAAATTCTCAGACCTAGTAAGCACTAGACACAGCTGAATTTGCTTAAGCTTACTTTTAAATTGATCTTGTATTTTTTTATTTTAAAAGGCCACAATTTGGAATGGCCAGAATCATAAACAGCAAAAGACTCTAAATATTAGCTACTGATGTAAATCAGAAGACAATATTCGTAATGTGAAAAGAAAGCCCTGTTTATAACCATTATTTTTTCAAATGGTACCCTTAAAATTAAGGTTATAATTTCAATCTATAATATAATCTTAATATTAGAAAACTGGCTATTTACTGAAGGAATCTTTGAAATATGATTTTTTAAAGAACACCCTACTTTGAAATTTAGGCTTTCATGTGAGTATATCATAATGGTAGACATTATCTTAAAGACATGCAATATACAACTCAAATTTTCTAAGAGAGCTCTGAAGCTGCAGAAGCTAGGCACCCAAGCTATCTTCACGGAATCAAATAAAATCCAGAACATAATCAGCTAGTTATTCCTTGGCCGATATCCAGTAGTTTAAGAAATTAAATAACATATGGACTGGATTTGGGTGAAAAGTTCCAAGTCCTGAAGTACATCTAGACATGACCAAGGATGCAAGGAGAACTTTGTGGAAACTGAATTGCTCAAATCTTACCAGTCCTAACCTCACATAACACACACACACACACACACACACACACACACACACACACACACACACACGCAAAGCTCTGCGCTCCAACCCTTGCTCTTTTTGCTTCTATTCTTTTCTCCTGTAGCTCTATGCCCTGGTGGTTTCTGGGCCCCATGAAAGAATAAGACAATTTAATATCATCATTCATACCCAGAGTAAGAGAGTGATTACTGAAGATCAGCATTTGCCTCTTTTTAAATTCTAGTGAGGCTCTAATGATAAATAGCCAACTTGTCTCCATTTCTTACAGCAATGATATGAAGTCAGTAGTTCAACTGTGAGAAGCCTTTGTACAGATGTCCTTTTTATTATTCATTAAAATGTACAAAGTTTGGCAGAAAGGTTCAGGTAACTGAGGGACCAGTTTATTTCAATGACAAGTCATTATATAAAGCACCCTTAAAGGTGGATATAGCTATTGGTTTAATTCATAGAAGGACAATTTGTAGGTCAATTTGTTTTGTAGGTTGATTTGTTTTGTATTTCTTACTTGTCCTTGGCGTCTGCCAAACAGCTCTGAATCTTTAAGTTCCTATGAAATTTTTTGAAGTTTTTTTTTTTTTTTTTTTTAGAGTTTTAGAGTTTTTAGAGTTTGCTTAGAATTTTTAATTGAAATATTGTCCCCTGGATTGAAACATAGATGAATTTACATCATATTAATAAAGGAATAAAAAGTGGTACTAGTTTTACTAGAGTAATCATACAATATAACATTACAATGAACAGAATTAACTTAGATGACTTTTAAAAATAGTGTACTATTATATGCTTGTAATCCAGATTACTGTAATTCCAAGGCTGCTACAGACTCTAGAACATATAAAACTACACTAAAGTCATTGTTCTCTGAAATATTTATTTAAAAACCATATATTTTAATGCAAAAGTTAATAAAAATAATTATGCTAATGTTTCTTATTAAAACGGTCAATAGATATGAGATATAATTATTCACATAGATATCCTCCTCTCCATTTTCAAAACTGTACTATTAAAATGTTTCAATTAGGCAGAGAAAGTGCTCCATCGGTAGAGAATGTCCATCAAACAAATGTTGATTAATGGGGAATAACAGGCAGGGTAGACATGGAAGATAAATTTATTTTTTATTTATCCCTCTTATGATTTGTCCTGATACCTGCATAACCTGTCCAAGATTTCCACAGGCCTATCAGCCTGCTTTGTCTCTTTATGGCTTGTGAAGTAGTGCCAATATCAAAAACTCATCACTTTTTTCTTCTCACCCAACTTCCGGTTGCTTTACCCCTACTTTCACTTCCTAGGGATTGCACCCCCAAAATGCATTAGCACTTAAATTTTATCTCATACTCATCTTCTAGCAAACCCAAACTAAATTAATTAGTGCCAGAATTGGTATGACTCTTTTCAATAATTTTAGAGGCTTTAGGGGAAAAATAGAAGGCTATAAAATGTTACCTTAATACATGATCTAGAAAGTAAAGGGTTTTAATAGCAGTTTTAAATAGAATTTTATCTCACAGCCATCAGGAACAATGTGTTGAAAGCCAAGCTCAGGATCTAGTTATTGGGTGACTGAAGTGCATAGGAAACTGAATGCTCTCCCTAAGACATTCCAATGTCAAAGGCAGGGCCTTCATAGGAAAACAGGGAAACCTGAGACTAGGTATCGGGACATTAAAAGGTTGTGGTTAGTTGGTATCATTTCTTATTTGAATGTTTGATAAAATTCACCAGTGATATAGTTTAATAATTAAGATGGTCACTGTAATCCCCAGAACAACCATTAAGAAAATTACCCAAAAATTATAGTAAATAAAAGTTAATATGGTACACTAGAAAATATTTCTCTAACATAAAAAAAAGATAGTAATGGAGGAATAGGAGGGAGACATAAGAAGCATAGAAAACAATGAACAAAATTGCAGACATAAGTCATACGTTCTCAGTAATTCTATTAAACTTATATATTTATTTTAATTGATAAATAAAAATTATATATATTTATCATGAACATGTTTTGAAATATGTATATATTGTGTAATAGCTAAATCAAGCTAATTAACATATGCATTGCCTCAAATATTTATCATTTATAAAGTTTAAATTGAAAGGCAGAGATTGGCAGAATAGATTTTTTTTAAAAAATTATCTAACTATGTGCTGTCTGTAAAAGACATACCTTAGACTTAGAGACACAAACAGGTTGAAAGTAAAAGAATAAAAAAGTATACCTCACAAGCTAACAAAAAAGAGCTGCAGTGGCTGTAATATTATCATAAAAAACAGGCTTAAAGACAAAAAGTTATTCTTAGAGAAAAAGAAGAATGCTTTGTAATAAGAGGGCCAATCTATCAGGAAGACATAATTACAAATGTATGTATATATGTGTATATATATAAACACACTTAACAAAAGAGCACCAAATTACATGAAGCAAAGGCTGACAGAATTGAAAGTAAATATAGACAGCAATAATAGTTGTAGATTATATCTCACTATCAATAGTAGATAGAACAACTAGACAGAGGATCAACACGGAAACAGAAGACATGAACAACACAATAAACCAACTAGAATTAACTAACCATTATATAGAATACTCTACTTTTAAACAGTGGAATATACTTTCCTATCTAGTGTGCATGAACCATTATGAAGAACAGAATATAGCTTAGGCCTTGAAAATGACAACACATTTTAAAGTGTTGAAATCATACAAAACATGTTTCTTATGAAAATGAAATGTAATTAAAAATCAATATTAGAAGGAAATTTAAGAAATCTACGTTATGTGGAAATTAAATGACATACTCCTAAATAATACATGGATTAAAGAAGAAATCACAAATAAAATTAGAAAATACTTTGAGATGATTGAAGTTGTGTACATGGCATAACCAACATTTGTGGTATGCAGGTAAAGCACTGTTTAGAGAAAAATTTATATCTGTAAGCACATATATTTTAAAAGGCAAAAGTGATTTGGATCACTAAGAGAACCTTTCATCTTAAGTAACTAGAAAAATAAGAGCAAACTAAACCCACAGATAGCAAAAATAAAAAATAATAAGTTTAAAAGCAGAAAATAATGACATAGAGAAAAAATAGAGAAAATCAACAGAACCAAATGTTGGCTCTTTGAAAAGATAAACAAAATAAATAAATGTCTAGATAGACTAAAAAATGAAAAATGACTAAAATTACTAAAATAATGAAAGAAAAAGGAGACCTTACTAGCAATTATAATAATGAAAAGGACCGTGATGGAATACTATAAAGAGCTATATGCCAACAAATTAGAAAGCCTAAATGAAATAGAAAAATTCCTGGAGACACAGTTTACTGAAATTTATTCGTGAATAAATAGAAATTATGAGTAGATCTACAACAAGCAAGGGGATTCTGTTAGTAATCAAAAAAAATTCTGACAAAGAATTCTAGCAAATATTTAAATATTAACTAATACCAAGCCACTACAAACTCTTCCAACAAGTAGAAGGGAAGGTAATTCTTTACAAATCATTCTGTGAAACCAGTATTACCCAGATACTAAAGACAGATTAAGACAGCACAGCAAAAGAAAACTACAGACCAATACATATCAAATACATATAGATGCAAAAATTCTCAACAAAATTCTAGCAAACTGAATGCCAGGAACATATAAAAAAAAAGATTATATACCATGACCAAGACGGGTTTATCCCAGGAATGCAAGTTTGACTATACATACAAAATCTATGCATGTAATATACCACATTAATAAAATAAAGAACACATTCCATGAGACTGTCTGAATAGAAGCAGAAAAAACATTTGACAGAATCCAATGCTTTTTCATGACAAAAACACTCAGCAAGCTAGAAATAGAAGAAAATTTCTTAACCTAATAAGGAACATCTACCAAAAAAGAAAAAAAAAAATCATGCTAAATGGTAAAAGACTGAAAGCTTTATCTCTAAAATCAAGAACAAGACAAGGATGTTTGCTCTCGCCACTTCTATTCAATATCGTCTTGGAGGTTTTAGTCTGAGAAATTTGACAAGAAAAAGCAATAAAAAGCATTCATATTGTAAAGAAAGAAATGATTCAATCTCTATTTGCAGATGCCATACTTTTGTATATACAAAAATCTCAAGTAATGCACAAAAACCTATTAGGCTAATAAATGAGTTCAGCAAAGTTGCAGAATACAACATCATTATGCAAAAGTGTATTTCTATATACTTGCAATGAACAATACAAAAATCAAACTTAAGAAAACAATCCCATTTATAATACTAGCAAAAACTAAAACACTTAGGTATAAATTTTATATAAGTGCAAGACTTGCACACTGAAAACTATAAAATATCATTTTAGGAAATCAAAGAAGACCTAAATAAATGAAAAGACATTTCATGTTCTTGTATTGTTAAGATGGCAGTACTACAAAAATTCATCTACAGATTCAACAAAATCCTGAAAAATCCCAGATGCACTTTTCGTTTTGCAGAAATTGACATACTGATAGAGACAAAAGGGACATCTGTCACTGATTTTTTCTTTGTCAGATATGTTTTTGATTACTAACAGAATCTCTTTACTTTTTATAGATTTAAACAAAAGGGACCCCAGAACAGCCAAAACAATCTTGAAAAAGAACAAAGTTTGAAGATTCAAATTTCAGTTTTAAAACTTACAAAAAGTACAGTAATCAAGACTGTGTTACTGGCATATGTCTATAGGCATAAACATAAAAAATACATAAATATATAAATGTATGTACACTTAGATCAAAGCAATAGAATTGATAGTACAGTAATAAACACATACATTTATGATTAATTGAATTTTGCAAAGGACGCCAAGACAATTCAATGAAGATAGAATGGTTTGTTTATTTGACAGATTGTGCTGAAGACAACTGAATGTCCACATGCAAAAAAAAGAAGTTGTAACCCTTCCTATGTCATACATAAAAAGTAACTCAAAATATATCAAAGACCTAAATGTAAGAATTAAAACTGTAAAACTTTTAGAAGAAAATATCAGCATAAATCTTCATGACATTATATTCAGCAGTGGGTTGTTATGACATCCAAAAGCAAAAGCAATCAAAGTATGAATAGATAAATTGGACTTCATCAAATATAAAAACATTAGTGCTTCAGAAAATTTATCAAGACAGTGAAAAGACTTACAGCTTTAGTATAAGTTGAAGCTACATATTAAGTTTATTAGGACCACTCATGGGTATTTATTAACTTCTTTATCATTGAAGACTTTAGATGAATAGTGATCTGATTTGTTAGTCCATCATGGATTACAAACTGAAAGAAGAAAGAAATGGGTAAATAAAGTAGAAGTGCCCACTTAGTATTAAAAAAGGAAGCTTGGACACACAAAAGCTCACATGGCTTTGTGTTATTACAATGTTTAATGATAAATATTCAAAACAATGATACACATTATCAACAAAGGACAAAATGAAACCCTTGTGCACTGTTGGTGGGAATGCAAATTAGAACAACCATTATGGAAAATGATATGGAGCTCCCATAAATAATTAAAAATACAACTACCACATTATCCAGCAATCGTACTTCTGGGTATGTAGCCAAAGAAAATAAAATTAATACCTCCAAGAGGTATATGTACCACTGCACCATTATTCATACATTGCAGCATTATTCATAAGAGCTAAGAAATGAAATCAACCTCAATTTTCCATTGACAGATAAATAGATAAGGAAACTGTGTATACGTGTATCATGCATGTATATCATATCTAGTGTGTGTAGGAATATTATTTCACCACACCATAAAATATGGGAGGAAATATTTGTAAATCATATATCTGGTAAGGGTCTAGTACCCAGAATATATAAAGAACTATTAGATAGAACTTAACAGTAAAAAGTCAAATAAGTCTATTTTAAAATGGGAAAAAGATTTGAATAGAAATATTTCTAAAGAAGATTTACAAATAGATGTTATATTCCACATTAGTAGTCATTAGAGAAATCAAAATCAAAATCATAGTGAGATAACTACTTTGCATATACTGGGATGTTTATAATCAAAAGGACAGATAATAACAAGTGTTGGCAAAGATTTGGAGAAATATGAGCCCTCATACTTTGCTGGTCAGAATGTAAAATAGTGCAGCCACTTTGGAAAACAGTTTGGCAGTTCCTCAAAAAGTTAAACATAAAGTTACCATATGACCCAGGAATTCTCTTAAGTGTATATCCAAAAGAATTGAAAACACATGTCCACCCATGAACTTGTTTGAATGTTCATAGCAGCACTGTTCATAAAATCCAAAAAGTGGAAACAACCCAAATGTCCATCAACTGATGAAGGGATAAATAAAAGGTGACATATCCATATAATAGAATACTATTCAGCCAAAAGGGGGAAAAATGAATGATGAATTATGGATTTATGCTACAACATGGATAAACCTTTAAAATGTTATGCTAAGTGAAAGAAACCAGACACAAAAGCCCCCATATTTTATGATTCTTTCTATACAAAATGTTCAGAATAGGCAAACAGATACAGAGAAATTATCTGTTCAAAGGGTTGGGAGGGATTGGAGTGACTGCTAATTTGTATGGGATTTCTTTTTGGGGTGGTAAATATATTTTGCACTTTGATAGTGTGACATCTGTACTACTCTATGAATACCAAAAACTTCTGAATTGCATACTTTAAAGGGGTGAACATTTATGAATTACATCTCAAATAAAATAGAAACAAAACAATGCTGGAGCCACTGGAGCTATTAGTAAAGATGTCAGCAAGAAAGCTACCATGAGGGTTTGGGGGAATATACCTAACCATCCAGTTACTGAAGCACAGGACCATACTAAAGTTAACCCTGCAGGGAGAAGCAAATAATTCACAGCTGTAGGGAAATTTATAGAATAAAATCTCACTGCTCTTCTCTAAACTAGCTGAATCATTCCTAAATGCAAAAATACTTAATTTTAATTCTCTTAAATTCATCTGTATAACTGTTTGGCATTGATACATATAAATATTTAATAAAACAAAGTAACCATGTAGTAAATGCTGAGGGACAAGAGATGAATACAACTCGATTCTATTTTTCCATGACTTCATAATCTAGAAGTTAAGGCAGTTTTTCTTTAACACATAAGCATTCTTTGCCCTTGCAGATTTATTTGTGTGTTGATGTTTGTCACTCACCAATTTATAGCAAAGATCCTAAGACAGTAACTAAGTAATTGGAGTTGAATCAGGTATGCACTTAGCACTGACTGAGGAGTTTCAGTAACAGAATTTATCTCAGTTTCCCAGAATGAAAAAGAAACAGACTATCAAAGGAACCTAGCAGTAACCAATTTTTAGATGTCTTACAATGGCTATGTTGATGTGGAGTGGGATAGTGGGGAAAGACTTGCCATGAATCTTGAGGATCTGGGGCAGAATTCCAGTCTTCAGGAGCACCTAAAAGATAACACGTATAAAATGATCCCCCAAATAAATGAAGTACTAGGCCAAGAAGCAAGGCAATGTCTCAGAGGTGGGAAAGCAAGAGGGTGACACATAATTTAATCTGTATGCCCAGTATTAAATCTGATTCTCCTAATCTACCAGTGTTGAGCGACATGAGGCATCATGTCTATTTACTTCTTATCACTCCCTCATCAAGTGAGAGGCTTAGCACATAGTGTACACTCAATAAACATTTATTGAATAAATGAAAGAATGAATGAAATGACTCCAGCCTTGATAGTTAGAGGGATACAGGGGCAAAAAGCTAAGTCAACCATGATACTTGAATATCTTTGTGCAACCAGGACTTTTAATGACATTAATAACTTTCATGAGGTCAATAAACATAGTGCAGAAAATTATTCCTTAATTTCTGCAATTTACTATGGAGAATCAAGTCATTCAATTACCCTTCAATGTGGCCTCAGGCTTCACTGTAATTTTAGAAGTGTAGTTAACAAAGAGCTTCCAAAGCTAATGCAAGCAATCTGGCCAGGATTCCTCCTTTAATAGAGCATTCTAAATTCTGCTTACCTACATGTATAGGCTATTAAAAGTGACATCGAAAAATAATCTGCAAAAATAAAATTTATCCTATTGTGTTATTCTGAATTCCTTACATTTCCAAAATTATAGCAATTGTCTGTAGCCAAATATTTCTCGGGTGTTTATTGAGGTACTATCAGAGATTGATGATGTCATATATATTATGAAAACATAATACCCATAGATGTTTCCTTAGTTATGGCAACTACCTAAAGAAAATGAGAAGATGATCTGTGTAGTTTTGAATTGCATTTTGCAGTTCATCTAGATTTTAGTATCACAGCATAAGCTTCTTAGTATCTATTCTTCTATTTGGAGCACAAGAGTCCAGGACTTAGTTAAAATGCATTACTTGCTGATTGGTAAGGCCCTCCTCAAGATTTTGATCAAATTTCTTAACTCGTTATACGGATATGAGAAAGTCCATGGTAGTTTTGGCTACTAAGCAAATGATATCCTGGTTTTATTTGCTGTGTAATACCCATAATAAACAGGAGATAATAAAGTTGTGATTACTATTATTCTCAGTAAGAATTTATTTCTCTAATAAAATGTTTAAAGACCAGGAAATTGAATAATTCTCTTTAATACATTAAAATTATTCCTACATTGAAAATTACCATGTATTCATTCAACATATTTGTGTTAAGTGTCTACTAAGTAACAGTGGCATATATAGGAAAGGAGAAACAGTGAACATATTATCCAGAATGGTGTATTTTCCACAATATTTAAGATCTGTTTAACATCAGGGATGTTAAGAACATGATGAAAAGATTTGGGGAGAAACACTGTATAAGAAAAACTCAGACTTTATCACATGTTTTATAGCAGTAATATTTTACAAGGCATGTAGGTATAGTAAAGATTTTTTTAAATATTTTATTTTTCTAATGTCTTATTCCCTGACCAGGGAAGCTTGTAACAGTGCCAGACTTCTACATGCTTCTCTCCCAGTCTTCCACAGGCTTGCTCCTCCTTATATTAGAACCTAGGTGATAGCTTTCAAGAGGTTTTCCTATATCCCTGATCAAAAATAAGCACCATAAATACTGGAATTACTTTTTATGCCATGGCATGTTGGTTAAGGTATAGTCACAGTATCATCTATTACCAGAGATTTAATCAAATTTTCTCTCTGCATTATCTGTCCATTAACAAATTCACAATCCCTCAGAACAGAAATCATTCAAATAACTCAAAGGCAGTTTATGAGTAGGTATATTTTATATAATAAATGTATAGTGTCATGAATATAGTACAAAGCAGTAAAAATCTTGAATAAACAAATGGCCTACTACTTAAAGCAAGCTTTCAGTGAATCCTTTTGCAAAGATAAAAATCATTGACATTTAATCATATGCGTAAATATGGATTTTTTTTAGGTTTGCTTAATATGATTTGTTCTTACAGCTCACAAGTTTTCCAAACTTTTGAATATGTACTTACTATCATTTTGATATAAAAAAGCAGCAAAGTGCATATGAAAGAGCATTAGGTCATGAGTCAGGAGTACAGATTTGTGTGAACATGAGCATGTCTTTTATTTCTCTGGACCTAGCCCAAAGGAATTATACTAGATGCATGCTCAATTCCTTCCATTTCTAGAATTTGGTAATATGTCATAATGCAACAGATACTTCCTTTATGTTATATGCTTATAATCAGTACCTACGGCACAAAAATAGGATTGAGGAAAGTAATCATCTGGTGCTTTCTCCTTGATGTGAGGTAAGCTATTCTTAGGATGCATTTCTAGTCTCTGTCATATGCATAATGCTAAAAAGAGTTTTTCTGACTGCTCACATATTCAGAGGGCTTCAACAGCTCAAAGGCTGTGCAATTCTACCTGGACTGAAATTTAATGACCAATATTCTGGTCTGCTTTTCCGAGGATTGTACAATGAACCTACATTTATTTATCTGTTATATCATTAAAATGAATTGTCAGACCAAAGTTTAACTTGAAGGGTGACTATATTCTCTTTTAAACAGAAAGCAATATTTTATTCTAATTGTTTGGACATCCATTATATTTTCTATCCCTATTAATTTTTTACATCATTATCATTGAATATTTTTTCCAGCAATTATCCAATAAAAGATAAAGTCTAAACATAAAATTTGAAAGTTCATAGGTGCATTGGGGACACTATAGCTCTGATGTAGAATTATAGCCACGGACATAGTAAGAACATTCACATGAGAAAGTGTTTCAAGAATTCTTAACAAACCAATTATGTGAGAAGATATTACAAAAAGCAACTCAGCAAGACTCAGGACAATTACCTGATTCATATGAATGGGAAGGTAGAATCACATTAGAGGACATAGTGCTAGAATCACTTCATCAAAAGAAATCATATAATCCTTCCCCTACTCCAAAGATTGCCATGATGATTCGCCATTTATCTAAAATGATTATCATCTTTTCACAAAATACCTAGGCAGTTAAGATTTGATAATTGAATTATTTGCCAGTGTTTACATTCCTGTCTTTGCCGCATTGTGTTCAAGCGCTTGCTGCTCCCAGAATTCCCACTATGCCCTCCCTTCCTAAAATCTTCTGCTGTCTCCTATCCCTTACAAATACCTACTTTTCTTACTTCTCTGCCCCAACTTTCAAATAAAATTGTGCACTCTTCTTTTTCCTCCTCTTTCTTTCCATTTAGAAGAAGTTCAATCACAGTACTTTTAGGACATCACTATCCTTGTTTAGGGCCTGCCTGCCTCTTCAAAATGTAAGCCTCCCAATCCAGAAAAGAGATTGTTATCTTTCTTAGTATCCCAAGCCTAACTCAACAGCTTGAGCATGGAAGACACTCATCTAATGTTTATTCCTCTCTATATTCTATAAATGGGAAAACCGAGGCCCAGAGAGAAGGCAAGTAGCCTGTCTAAAGCCACTCAGCTTATTTTCTGGCAAAACTGTGAGTTGCTACTCTTGTAAATCTATCAGTCTTTCCACAGAGCCACACCACATAAGGCAGTGCAGCTGGTCTATGTACATTCCAGTTATTTCAATTATTTCTTTGTCTTCTAAGTATTCCAAAACAATATCCTGAACAGACTTGCTCCTTGACCTCCTGAAAACCAAAACTTGAAATCACTGGTGATATATCACCTTTGCCCCTACTCCATGCTTTCCTTGTTTTACACACTGTGGGATCTTGCATATGTTCTCAGACCTAAGGAATCTCACTATTCTAATTGCCTGAGTGTCTGTCTGATGGCGGTTAGCGACATAATCCCAAAGCAGCCAGAAAGCAAAATTTCACTTACTACGTATTTTATCTTTATTGATACACAGTGTGATTATATCTCTGAAGAGGTAATGCTCCAGAAATATTAGGTATGTTCATATGAGATCCATGAGCCATTTCAGATGATAAAAAAAAAGGTACCACTTTATGGAATTGGAACCAGTCCATTAACTTTGCATTGCCTAAAGCTATCAGGTTAGGATTTTTAATTGAACAGGCTTGAACTTTTTTAGTGGCTACTTCTTCCTTTCTGCATTAAAATCTCACCCTTACTTCCTCTGAGTAAACAAAAAAGTGTATACATATACAAACACTCTACTTAATTAAAACCAGAAAGGTCTTTCACTTAATTAGTATGAATAAAGGACCCTTTGAAAAAGATGCTACCAACATTTGCCACTTTAGAAAAGCAATTTAACAAACATTAGTGACTCTCTGACTCTCTCTGGCTCTCGATAAAGATAAATTGTGTTCTGAAACATGCCAACATTAACATGTATACACATTTCAGATGCTTCAACGAGCTTTGAAACAAATTCATAGCATATATACACAATCAGAAACCTTTGACATTTTAAGGAAAATTAACACTAGTAAAAAAAAAGAAATCTTTAAATTTTTCTCTTAAATTACCTCTGTAGTTTAATAATTAAACCAGTTGGGTACTGGTACAGTAAACATGGCTCTAAAATACTTCACTTGAGGTATCTTATGTCAATGCTAACAAAAGCATTATAATATAGTACCATTGTTGCCTTCACATATGGATGAGGAAACTGAGACACATATAGGCTAAGTAACTTGGCCAACTTTTCATAGCTAGTGAGTGGTAGTGCTTGGATTTAAATCCAGAAAATCTTGACTTCAAAGTTTATACATTTAATCATTAAATTAAACTACACACTTAATCAAAATAAGTGAAAACTGTGTATTTTATTTGAAAGCACATTTGCCTAAGCTATTTTCAGATATCTGTGAATATTCTAGGTATCTGTCACTGTTCAAAAACGAACTTTCTACAATTCTATCGGGTCTTGTATAACAAATATAAAATAAGTCTTTAGTCAATCATGCATTAATTTGCACATGCTTTGATGCAGTAAGATAAACTTCTTAAAACTACTTAAACTATCTCTTTTATTGCTCATTTCTTTGCCTGATTTTAAAGACTCAGTTTTTAAAAATTTCCTAAATATTTTAATATTATTGAAGTTTAGGAAACTCCCCTGGATTATTAGGAAATTAATAGACTAGACATCTTAGTAAACCAGCTTACAGCTTTAGTATAAGTTGAAGCTATATATCTAGTTTGTTAGGACCACCCATGGGGATTTATTAACTTTTTTTATCATTGAAGACTTTAGATGAATAGTGATCTGTTTTGCTAGTCCATCATGGATTACAAACTGAAAGAAAAAAGAAATGGGTAAGTAAAGTAGAAGTGACCACTAAGTATTAAAAAAGGAAGCTTGGGGCCGGCCCCGTGGCTCACTCAGGAGAGTGCAGTGCTGGTGCCTAGGCCGCGGGTTCGGATCCTATATAGGGATGGCCGGTGTGCTCACTGGCTGAGTGTGGTGCTGACCACACTGTGCCGAGGGTTGCGATCCCCTTACTGGTCAAAAAAAGGGAAGCTTGGACACACAAAAACTCACATGGCTTAGTGTCATTACAATATTTAATGATAAATATTCAAAACAATAATACCACATTATCAAAAAAGGACAAAAATATTCAATTTCAGTAGTTCGGAAAGGTAGAAATATGTAGTACAAAAATGCTATGAGAAAGACAAGAGAAAACAAGTGTTGGTGAAAGTGTGAAGAAAAGGAAACCCTTGCACACTGTTGGTGGGAATGCAAATTAGCACAACCATTATGGAAAATGATATGGAGCTCCCATAAAAAATTAAAAATATAACTACCATATTATTCAGCCATCCCATTTCTGGGTATGTGTCCAACGAAAATAAAATTAATATTTCCAAGAGGTCTATGCACCACTGCACCATTATTCCTACATTGCAGCATTATTCATAAGAGCTAAGACATGAAATCAAGCTCAATTTTCCATTGACAGATGAATAGATAAAGAAATTGTGAGATACATGTATATCATATCTAGTGTGTGTGTGTGTGTGTGTGTGTGTGTGTGTGTGTGTGAATATTATTCCACCACGCCATAAAAAAAGAAGGAAATGCTGCCATTTGTGACAACGTGGATGAACTTGGAGGACATAATACCAAGTGAAATAAGCCAGTCACATAAAGATAAATACTGCATGATCTCACTCATATGTAGAATCAAAAAACGTCAAACTCATAGAAGCAGAGAGTAGAACAGTGGTTGCCATTGGTGGGGGAAATGGAAAGATGCTGATCAAAAGGTACAAACTTTCAGTTATAAGATTAACAAGTTCTCGGGGTCTAATATACAGCGTGGATGATGAGGCACGTGTTAATTCGATTGAGGTAATCATTACATAATGTATATGCATATAAAATCATCACATTGTATATCTTGAATATATTCAATCTTTGTCAATTAATATTTTAATATAGAAAGAGAAAAATAAAAGTCAATATTTTAAATGTGAAGAGAAAACTATTTGTAAAAATTGCCCATATGATATACATTTTTTGAAATAATTCTTATCTAGATTAGTCATTGCTATAGATTCCTATTGTCAAATAAACTATAAACTGCCACCTGTTTCTGTGCTGTGTATTGATTGTAAACCAGTTTTTATGGAGATGGATTTTTAGTTCTTTTTATTTTCCTTACAGACCGTAGAATAATTATCTCTATGGGAGCACAGCTAACATAACTGTTTTAGCCTTCTCACCCATTATCACGGCTTCTGTCCTCTCTGTCCCACCCATGAATCTGAATCAAGCCTACCTATAAGCCATTCATTTGAAACGCTTTTTTGTTCAGTTTTTAGATGCTATATTCTCTTTTGCCAATCTGTCTGTTCAGTTTTAATTAGTCTGTTAATTCTTGAATTCCCTCTGTAATTTTGTCAAAAATACTAGGAGTAAAAGTGAAAAAACTAAGAGGTGAATTCTTATGGACAAGAATTAAGTATCTACTGTGATGAAACTTTCCTAGGCACTGTTGGGGATTTACATATTATGAAAACAGAGGTAGTAGAAATATATAAAAACATTGTAAGCAACCAGGAACCACATCTTCTTCCTCCATAACTAATTAATTTCTATTGGATAGGAATCTAATTCAATTATTACCAAAGACAGAATTAAAGGAAGCTTGCAATCTTTGGAAATAGGCAAGTCAATAAGTTAATTTACAGAACACTATTAAAAGATAGGCATATGATTAAATATTTCATGTGAATTGAACTGCTGATGAGGAAATGTTATAAAAGTAGAGGGGTGCTTCCCAAATGTTTGGGTGGTACAAATACAGGAAGGGTGTAAAAACAAAAGGTGAGGAAATGATGAAAGACAAGAGGAAGAATAAAGGAAATCAGGTAAGAAAATTGAATGGAAAAATCTAGGGAAGGAAAAACAGAAGAGAATACAATGAACCAAAGAAAATGAGAATGGAGATACTGGCTTTAGGAAAAAGTCAATTCTGAGATATCCATTTGGACTATTTCCAATTCCATCTTTGGTGGATATAAACAAATGGCAAACATCAAAAAATAACTTTGAAAATTTTAGTATTTCAGGTCTAATAAGATCAGAGAAATAGTGAATATATCTTAATATTTATGTTTTAAAAAACTTATATTAATGTACAAGGGTAACCTGGATAAATATTAATGTGAATGTCTCCTGTGCATAACTTTCTCCTTTGTTATCCTAAGTCACCTATCTAAGAATAAGGAGGATGAATTTAAACTTTTTAGACAGTAGTATAAATAGTAACAACAATAACAATAACAGCAATTACAAAATAACAAGTTATTTTAAATATATTGGAATTATGCTATGCACTGTCTTTAATGCTTTGCATGTGTAAGAGGTACTAGAAAATGACTCATTCAATTTTCATTTCAACTTCTTTCAGTTGGGCATTCCTGTACTACAGATGCTGAGAAATTAAAAATTATACTTTCAGATTTTCTTACAGCCAGGATTCAAGATTTGATTTAGCTCCCATCCATCATACGTTCTCATGCACTATTTGAATTTGTAACTGTGCAAAATGGAACGGGATGCATGGTGTGAGGCATCCATTCTACTGAAGCATGTCAGCAGCAATATGGCCCTAGTTAAATGACCATTTGATCTGGAGACTTTCCCATAACAATAGTAGCAGTTTCCTGATTATGACATAGAAGAGCAATTCTGAGGTAAGCAACTTCCAAATTTTGAGCCACAAAGCTGAATCCTACAGTGTGATTCTGGAGACTAAGAGTGACTTGTTTCTGGAATTTTGGTCTGAAGCCAGCTTTTGCAATGATATTTTTAGCCATTAAATATCTGGCAAATATTGGATAAAATAGACTTTAACTCAAAATCCACAAAAAGAAACAATGAATGCCATTGTATAATGATAAAGGGATCTATTCACAAGAAGACATACCAATCATAAATGTATACACACCCAGCACTGGAGCACCGAGATATATAAACCAAACACTACTAGACCTAAAGAAAGAGATAGACACAAAAATGAGATTAGTTGGGGACCTGAACACCCCTCTGTGAGTGCTGGACAGGTAATCTAGGCAACAAATCAACAGAGAAACACAGGATTTAAACTTCACTTTAGACCAATTGAAACTGGTGGATATATACAGAACATTTCATCCAACAACTACAGAATATACATTTTTTTTCACCAGCACATGGAGCATTCTCCAAAATAGACCACATGTTAGGTGAAAAACCAAGTCTCAATGAATTTTTAAAATTGAGATCATTTCAAGTGTCTTTTCAGAATAAAATGGATTAAAACTAAATATCAATAACAAGTGAAACTCTGGAAACATATACGTGGAAATTATACAAATACATGGAAATTAAGCAACAAGCTCCTGAGTGACCTATGGGTCCAAAAAGAAATTAAACAGGGAATCATTTTATTTGTTATTTTGAAAAGTTGTTTGTGTTGTCTGCAACAAACCCCTAACCAATAAACTATATGAAAAAGGAAGGGTCAATACATATCCTCTGACAACCAAAATAGGATTTCCAAGTTTATAGCAAAACAATGGGCTTGAAAGCCAAGTTTTCCAAAGAGAGAAAATAATATTCAGATTTCTTTATAACTCTCTAATGCAACAAGAAGCAGACTAGACCACTTCCTGATACATAGAAGGATAAGACGTTAAAAAAAAAGAATCCAATTTCCACTATCAGTGCTATGATTGATGGGATATAAAAGACAATCCCGGTTAATAGAGAGAGGTTAAAACATACGTGCTTTGATCTCCTTTCTCTATATTTGGTCCCAGAGTGGTGAAGTGGGTAAGATCATGAAATGTCAAGACAGGGCTTTGCCACACTTCACATTTGGAATTCTTGAAGGAAAGTCCCTAGAAGACTTTCCTATAATAGAATCATGGGAATGGCCATGTCAAAGGGAGTCTCGATGACAAATTAATTAAACTAGAAGAAAAGAAAGAGTGTTACTTTCCTGAGTATCTCATGAGTCCTGCATGGCATCGATGAGCCCCAAATGCTCCTGTATGTCATCAGGTTGGACTGTATAAGGCATGTGAGCTAAAATAGAACGCCTGCTATAAGGGCTACTGTAGCAGAACATGAGGTGAGATAACAGAAGCTGCGGTATGGACTGGCTTAGCTATGAGCCAGAAGAAGAAACGCAGAGGATGCTCAAAGGAACATCACATCCAGTATGATCCAAACTGAAACCATTCAGCCTACAGGCAAGTGTACTAGCCAACCTAACCAAGGGCAGATCAAAAGTTAAACTCTGAGCACAATCACCTCAGGAACATATACCAATATGATGATCAGGGATGGTGAGTTCAGATTTCAGTTAGCAGGCCAGAAAGAAGGCCAGACAAGTTATCCCACAAGAGAAATGTGCATTGATCCAGAAGATACAAGATGAAGTTAAGGAGACTGTTGCTCTGAAGCCCCCACAAGATCACAAAAACCACATGCTGTCCCCATACACCAAGACACCCTCAGAGTGGAGCAGAGAGAGGAAAGAGGAACTGAAAAGACTCAGCAAGAGAATGAGCAGTTTACCGAAGAGATTATTGAAATACATAACCAGATTGAATTAAAATTTCAATTTTGATTTTTTGTAATCTTATCTAGCTACTTAGTAGGATGGGCTACTCAAGGAAGATAAGAGCTTTGGGAGAATGTGTTATAAATAGAACCACACAGATTGTACTATTTGAATCTGGATTCTTTCATTCAGTATAACACATTTAAGATACATCTAAGTTGTTAAACATATTATAGTTGACTTTTTTTTTTAATTGCTGAACTGTACTACATTGTAGGAATATAGCTGCTTTAAACATTCACATACAGGCTTTTTGAGTAAATGTAGTTTTTATGTCTTATATATAGGAGTAATATTCCTTGATCATATGGTGGGTATATATGACATTTTATAAGAAACTTCCAAACCGTTATCCAGAGAGGTTGAGTCATTTTGCATTTTTACCAGAAATGTATGCAAGTTCCAGATGCTCCACAAACTTGTTAGTACTTGATATTGTTAGAATTTTTATTTTAAGCACTCTAAAAGGTGGGTAGTATTATTGCATTGTGGTTTTAATTTTCAGTTCCCTAATGGCTAATTATGCCAGACATCTTTTTATATGTTTATTTGCCATCTTTACATCCTCCTTGGTGAAATGCCTGTTCAAATTTTTTGCCTATTTTTAATTGGATCACTAGTTTCATTACTTTTTAATGTAGACAGTTTTTTATGTACCTATGTGTGTTTATGTGTGTATGGATATGTATGCATGTGTATGTGTGTGTATTCTTTATAAAATCTAGTTATTTATATATTCCTTTGCAGGATATGTGATTTGCATTTTCTTAACCATCTTTTGAAGAAGCAAACATTTTCAACTTTGGTGTGATGAATTCATTGATTATTTTTTTTCTTTTACGCATCATGCTTCTTCCTTTGTCTAACCCCAAGTCACTAAGATTTTCTTCTAGATGTTTGATATGTTTATGTATGTCATTTATATCTATGTTTTATGTTTATATACTTTTGTGTAAAGTATGAGGATTAGATCGAGGGTGTTTGTTTGGTGCATGGATATCTAATTGTTTCATTTCAGCAAGTGTTGTTGAAAAGACCATTTATTTTTTAATATTCAAAAATAGTTTTATTTTTCAATATTATTTATTATAAGCATTATTATACAATATTATTTATTATAATTATAATTATAAATAATAATTATTATTATTATTACAAATCATGATTTTTCTTTATGCCCTTTACCCAACCTGTCCCTCCCCAAACCCTCCTTCCTCTGCCACCTGCCTCACCCCCATCTCTAGTATTCTGAAAGTTTAAGCAATTGTTTAGGTCTTTTCTTTCTTTCTTTCTTTCCCTCCTTTCCTTCCTTCTTCCCTCCATTCATCCCTTTCTTCCTTTCCACCCAGTTATAAATGACAACATGCGGTGTTTCTCTTTGCTTATCTGGCTTATTTCACTTAACATAATTTTCTCCAGACTCATCCATGTTACTGCAAATGGCAGTATTTCACTCTTTTTTACAGCTGAGTAGTATACCACATTTTCTTTATCAAGTCATCTGACAATGTACATTTAGGTTGGTTCCATATTTTGGATATTGTAAGTAGAGCTGCAATGAACATGGGCGTGCAGGTATCCCTTCGACATGATGATTTCCACTCCTTTGGGTATATTCCCAGCAGTGGGATAGCTGGATCATATGGTAATTCCATCAGTAATTGTTTGAGGAATCTCCATACTATTTTCCATAATTGCTGTACTAATTTACAGTTCTTTCTCCATTGAATTCTTTTGCAGTTTTGTTGACAGTCAATTGGCCGTGATTGACGTGGTCTATCTCTGCCTTCTCTGTGGTGCTGCATTGATTTATGCTTCTAACCCTTCACAAATCCTACATTGTCTTTATTACTGTATTGCTTTACTGCAAGTCAGTATTGGATAGAGTGAATCTTCTCACCTTATAATTTATCAAAATTGTTTTAGCTATCCTAGTTCATTTACTCTCTATATATAGAACTTATATAGAGAACTATATAAAATTTAGAAACAGAACCTAAAATAAATTTTAGATCTGCTAGAATTTTTATTAGAATTCTACTAAATCCATAGACCAATCTGGATGGAATTGACATCTTAATTATATTGAGTCCCCAAGCCATGGCATTTTGTTTTTCTAAGGATTTTAGACTTATCTTTCATTAGTGTTTTGTAGTCTTCCACATACCTTGTTTTGTTAGATTTATATCTAAACATTTTTGGGTTATTGTAATTTTTTTTAAAATTTTACCTTCCAATTATCTATTTCCACTATAAAAATGTGATTAAATTTTGCATGTTTACCTGGTATCCTGCCACCTTGCAAAACTTACTTATTAGTTTTAGGTGTCTTCTTTTTTTTTTTTTTTTTTTTTTTCCTTCTTTGTAGATTTCTCAGCATTTTTTCTTTTTCTTTTTTAGCAATTTTATTAAGGTATAAATAATATACAAAGAACTTCAAACATTTAATGTGTACAATTTGATAAGTTTAGACATATAAAAACACCCTCGATATTATAACTACAATCAAGGTAACAGACATATCTAACACCTCCCACAGTTTACTTTCCTCCCTTTGTTTTATTTTTGTTTGGGCAGAAAGAACACTTGGCAAGTAATCTATTCTTTTAACAAATTTTGAAGTGCACAATTCTGTACTGTTAACCACTGGCACTATGTTGGTTGGGAATATCTCTAGAACATATTCATCTGGCATAACTGAAACTTTATGCCCATTGAACAACATTCCTCCCAACCCCTACCTGTTGGAAACCATTATTGTATTCTCTCCTTCTATGAATTTGACTATTATAGATACCTTGTATAAGTGGAATTGTACAGTATTTGTTCTTCTGTGACTGACTTATTTCACTTAGCATAGTGACCTCCAGGTTCATCCATGTTGTTGCAGATGACATGATTTCTTTTTTTATAAGGATAAATAATATTCCTTTGAATGTATAGAACACATTTGCCTTATCCATTCACCTGTTGATGGACACTTGAGTTGTTTTTATATCTTGGCTACTGCAACTAATGTCACAATTGAATATAGAAGTTCAGATATCTCTTTGAAATTCTGATTTCAATTCTTTTAGTTATATACCCAAAATGGGATTGCTACAACTCAAGAATGAAAAACAAATTAAGCCAATTAACAAATGAACTAAGTCCTTGAGCAGACATTTCTACAAAGAAGATATACAAAAAGCCAACAGATATGTGAAAAGATGTTCAACATTATTAATGATTAGGGAAATGCAAATCAAAACTATAATGAAATATTACCTCACATTTGTTAGGATTGCTATTATTTAAAAAAAGACCAAGGGTTGATAGGATGTGGAGAAATTGAAACCCTTGTAAACTCTTGGTGGAAATGTGAAATGTGAAGCAACTGTGAAAATACAATGAAGGTTCTTCAAAAAATTAAAAATAAAACTATCATACACTTTAAATCTTATAAGTCATCACAAAAATCACTCTAATAGAAGATACCTTGCTTAATATAAAAAATAATTTTAGCTCCACTTCACTTATGCCCACGCAAAACTTGGTACATGTCCCAAAGTGAAACAGTTAAGTAAACACTGAAAACTAAACAGATAAACAGACAAGTTACACTGACTACCTCATCTAAATACTGTTAACCACCCACAACTATGAAAAAAATACAAGCTAAAATCTGTATATCTGAATATTTAACACTTGGCAGGTATTAGGTTTAATTTTTCAAATATATGAATGTTAAATAACCACACTGAATAGAGATTTGGAAGTAAACTGTGTTGTGGGTGGTATGAGAAGGGAAGAGAAGAATAGAATGTTTATCTATTGTACATCAACCTTGTGGAAAAATAATTGTTGAGTTCCTGAGCCTTGTTCTCATTTTTAAATTAGGAGTGAAATAGTTCATTTTGCCCATTTGTCCTTTGAGAAATGTGATAAAATTTGATAATATCATAAAATCCTTTTGCAACTTTCAAGGCTTCATATAAATAGGAAGTACAGTTGCTTATAAATATTTGTTGTTGTCTAGCCCAAATAGTAATTTTTAAATATTTTCTCATTTATAACTGGGAGCTGAATCCATAAATAAACAAATGAACAATAAGGAGAGACAGAGAGAAAGAAAGAAAGAAACAACAATCTCAGTAATTTGTTGAACTTTTAGAAAACTAGGGGTGGAAATGGGGAGGCGGAGAGGGAGGGGGGCTAATGAGGAATTGGTCAATGGACACAAAGAATGATTGCATATTGTGATGATGAATAAGCTAACTATACTGATCTAACCACCACACATTCTACACAGTTATTGAAAATCAACGTTGTGCCCCACATGTACGAATAATAAAAAATAAAAATAATAAAAAAATGGAAGCGGTAAATTTGATTATGCACAACTCACCTACATATAGCATTTTATTGTCTTTAAAGTTTGATTATTGCTCTACTATTCACCAAAGAGATAGGTAAAGCACTTTGTATTTGATTATTTAATTTTTTTTCTCTTTTCAGTGAAAAGAAACACATACCAACTCCATTTGATTTTGTCCTGCCCAAATCTCTTTAATGATAGAACTGTTCTTTCAAAGAACAAATGACATGATTATTTGTATAATAGCTACTTTCAGTGGTTTCAATCTTATCATGTTTAATCTTCCTGAGCATTTGGCATGGGAAATCAAACCCTCCTTCTTAAACTGTCCCATTCAGGTGTCAATGTGATGGTCAGGCTACTTTCCATTGCAAGTGTAAGAAACCAACTTACACTAGCAAAAGAAAAAGAAAATTCACTAGTTTGCTTCAATAAAAAAAAATGCAGAGGTGCCTCTAGCTTCAGTTATTTACTTAAACAATGGGCTTAGGAATTAGTTTCTTACACACTCAGTTACAATTTTTTTGACATGGCTTATTTTCAGCCTGGGCATCCCCAAGTGATGAATAGTTAGCTCCCAGAAACTGCAAGGTGAAATGTTAACATTGTGGCACAAAAAAATGCTCTTTTTTCCCACAGTACTTCTCACAAATGTCTGCAGCCAAATTTAATGTGTCCATTCTTTAACAAATTTTCAGTCAAGCTCGGGTCATCTGATCACATACAAGTAAAGGTTGCCTGAAAGAAATTTATAAGATGTTACCAGAGGATGCTGCATTAGCAAGAGATGTCTACCCTACCATATCAGGCTTTCTCCGTGATACTTTCTGCTGTTGCCATTATTTTATTGCTATGCTTTTAGTTTCCTTCATCAGCTCCTCTTTCTTTGTACTTCATCTTCCCAAATTTGATCATGATTTTTCTTACACCCTCTTCTAACTTTATACATCTCTAGATTATCTCATTTATTCTCTTTGCTTGAGTCTTTGTGTTGATGCTTTTGACTCAAAACTTGTTACCTGTCTAAATCATATACCTGAATACTAGGTCATCATTTTTATATTCTTTCTGGGTTTGCTTACTTTCCCCACATTCCATATCTTGGTTATTGTGTATGTCCATGCACATACTTGAGTTAGAAATTCCAATTACCCAGCAATAATCCATCTTCCCTCATATTAAATGTTAAATCTGTCACTAATTCCTTTTAATTATACCCTTTTAGAATCTCAAGAATCCATTCCTTCCTGCCATTTGCACAAAAATTGCCACACCTACATCCCTGAACGTTGGCTACTTACATTATTATTATAGCTTTGTTAAAGTCCTCTCTGTCTCTGGACTTCTCCATCCCAATCTGTATTACTGTGTTCCTCCTCAAACACTGATTTTATTGTCTCTCCCATATTTGTAAATCTCTAGAAAATATAATAAAATTTTTCTCTACAGCAATACAGCCTGGTACATGGGAATATATTTAATATATACCTATGATATTTTAACTTTGGTCAAGGTTTGACATTGTTTATGAGCTCAGAAGTGGCCTTTAATACATCAAACTTTATACCACTGTCTTATTAGTAAAGATGGCCCTATTTTTTAATCAAACATGGGTAGAGTAAAGGAAGTAGGCAAGGGATCTAATTGTTTACATGGGGCAATTCATAGATTGTTGTAAAAGGATATATAAAGTTAAATATGCAACTGCTTAAAACAGAACAACAGGGCACTTTGGAAAAAGTAAGCATTGTAAAAGGCATCTGCCATGTAAGAGAATGAACTTTAAAGGCAAGGATATCTTTGGAAAGTTGGAAATGACAGAGAATGTAATGGAGCAAGGGTTTATAGGAAGAAAAAAAATGAAGAAAAATACGAAAGTACTGAACTTAGAATAAGGTGCTCCTTTTGATTCAGGGTGATGTTTAATAACAAAATTCTAAAATTTAAAATAGTCCTGAGAAAAAGATAGCATTTGAAATGTTCTCTCTACATTTAAAAATAAAATAAAATGGGCCGAGTCCGTGGCGCACTCGGGATCCTATATAGGATCCCGCCACGCGTTCGGATCCTATATAGGAAAGGCCAGGTGCACTCACTGGCTAAGTGCCGGTCACGAAAAAGACAAAAAAATAAATAAATAAAAATAAATAAAAAATAAAATAAAATAAAATAATCACCTACAATTCCTTAAAATCAGTAAATCTTATTACAGTGTCATGTTTAAAAAAAAGTCACTTTATTTTATTCTCCATGGAATTAAGTTTAGCTCTCTCTCTCTTTCTCTCTCTCTCTCTCTCTCTCTCTGTCGTTCTCTGTCTCTCTGTCTCTCTCTTTGCCTATATGTAATACATTCCTTTAGTGCAACATCAGAACACTATATACTGCTTTTCTTGGCCAGGAATGTATCTGCTTGTTAACTTAATATGGTGCTTGCTGTTTCATACTGGCAATTTTAGCATTAGGAAATGTCTAGTAACAAGAGTAATATATAATGTGTCGATTAGTTACCCTCTTAAACTGACCTGTCAATGTTTTGCATATTTATTGTCATCAAATCTTCAAAGAAGGGACACATTTTCTCCATGAAGTGAGATAGAATATTTATGATGGAATAGAGAAAGATGTACACGTGAATCTAGCTAGGAAACTGTTATTTGACTGAACTTACATATGGAGTATTCTAAATATGTAGTTGAAACAGAAAAACTATTGAGGTTTTCTGGATATTAAAAACTGACTGTCTTCCAGTCGTCTTTATTCCAGAGTCATCGTTGAAAGGAAATCTCAGAAAGCCTCAGCCAGGCACTAACCACCTCTCCCTTTACCCCTACCCCTCCTCTTCCACCTCCTGCTTTTTTTGCACATATGCATGTTTTAGTTAAATCACTGACAAGGAAACTACCAGCCTTATGTTTCCACTAATGTTAGGAACAGCACATAGAATTTGTAATGTTAAGCATAACAGCTGATCATACTATAGAGGAGTAGAAAAGGACAAAAAATGATGCCATTAGCCATGCAAATGTGTGCCACATCTGTACTAAATTGTCATTTGCATGAATACAGCTAAGGCAAGCAGGATTACTGTCATTAGAGCAGTGCTGTTTGCACTGCTATATTGTACTTAAGGTTGGGTGGGTGTTTCCATTTATAATGCCCTCCTTTTTTAGGGGTTTATAATTTGTTGTAATAATCTGCTTTTGGATGAAACATTGCTACAAGTTCACAGAAGGGGAGCAATTTTTAATTACAAAATTGGATTCGAATGGGTACAGCCATATTTTGGCTGAAGAATTTAAGAACACTAACAAAAAACTGATGTGTCTTTTAAAAATACAGTTCTTTCGGATTGAATGTGCAAGAATGTGGTGGTTTTTCTTAAGTTTAAGAAAGAAAATTGGCTTTACTGTAGCATTTTATGTTTGTTGATTTTGCATAGTCTCTCACAAGGAGACTAATACTATATAATTTGTCAATTTTAGTTCTTGACGAACTTCCTAAAATTGTTATTTCAAGTAAATTTTCTATTTTAAGTAAATCTTTTTAATGGTGTTATCATACGAGCTCTTAAACTACACACCGCATATTCATATAGGATCTCTTTTACACTCTAACCAGACAAAAGGTAGTGCATGCATATTTAAAAACAACAACAACAACAACAACAAAAAAGCCTTGAAAATCAGATTTGCCTCCTTATAGATAAATGACAAATTCAGTATTTGGAAAGGTTGGCAAGCAGCTTAAATGCTATAATACAATTTTTTAAAAATCAAAGATGTAATTAAGACTCACAATTATGAATTAGAATAACTGATAAATTGATTTTATATAGCCATTTGTTGGCAAGAGATATTAGCTGAGCATAGGTCTTGAACACTTTCAGTAACTACATTCTAAAAAGGACATATAGATAGATCAATGGATAGATAGATATGCGTGTGTGTGTATCTTTGTTGTATAATAATGACTAAAAACAGAACCTAAGCTAATTTCACATACTGAATGGAATTATTGGTATTTGGATTAATAAGATTTAATAGTCTTGGGAAAATATAGTCATTTGTTTAAGTAATTTCCATGGCTGCTTAAAATTGTCATTATGTAGATATACAATATATATGTGTCCCAAATCCACGCACATTTGTAGATGTTCCAGTCAGGATCTTGTAAGGAAATAGACTCATAATCAAATAGGAAAATCAAAAGAGAGTTTGCTAAAGATACTATTTGTAATGACGTGTGGGGTGGAGGGAGACTGCATGGAACACAGCAGCCTCTTGGGATTATTTACAGAGGGGCTTAAATACCATACCTAGGCCTGAAGGGAAAGAGGAAGAGACAGTTATTGGAAGGTGGGAAGAGAACTTGGGAGAGGCCCTACTGATAGGAGCTGTGACCTTTTGTCAAAAGAAACAGCCATCCCAAAGTAATCTCTCAGAGAAAGAGCAGGAGGAGCAGATACTTACACCTCAATTTTCTCACTGCCCTTGATCTTGTGGTGTTCATTGTTGGCCATGGGAGAGATAAAAAAGAAGGAATCCAACATAGTAAGTAACAATAAAAATTCTGAATTTAAATGGTTGCAAATCCTAACAAGTAAAGTTATTTTTGTTAATATACATGTTCAAGCAATCTACTACGTTATTCAAACGTTGATAATTAATCTATTCATCAATTCATAAATAGGTAGAGATTATTATGTAGTAAACAAGCCTATGCTATAGAGGGGAGCAAATTTTGATCAAAAGATAGCACCTGAAAACAAATATCTATAATTCTGGCATATGTGCTATTCTAGTGGTATAAGTTAACTACTATCAAGAGATGAGCACTAAGGGATCTGTTCCTAACAGATGTGGAGAAAGACGTTAAGAGTACAAGCTAATTGATGTAGGCCTCAAATGGTGGATATATTTCCAGAGGCAAAGCTCTAGATTTCCTGTATGAGGGAAATTGACTCTGGGGTACTAGATACTGATAAGACACAGAAGTTCAATGAATGTTTTATGTAGGAACAGTGTTAGTTAAGAAAAAAGAATAGGCTGCCACATGATCCAGCAATCCCACTACTGGGTTTATACTCAAAGAGCAAATCATCATGTCAAGGGATACCTGCACTCCTATGTTTTTGAAGCTCTATTTACAATAGCCAAGAGATGAAACTAACCTAAGTGTCCATTGGCAGACAACTTGATAAAGAAAATGTGGTATATAGACAAAATGGAATACTGTTCTGCCATTAAAAGGAACAAAATTCTGCCATTCACAGCAACATGGATGAATTTAGAGAAAATTATGTTAAGTGAAAAAAGCCTGGCACAGAAAGAGAAATACTTACTGCATGTCCTCACTCATAAGTGAGAGAAAAAAACAAAGAAAGATACAAAAATCACAATAATAGCTTGAACTTTCACAAGGAGAGAATGGAACTAAGGGTACCAGAGGTGGGAAAGGGGGAGGGAGAGGGGAGCTAGTGAGAAATTGGTAAAGGGCCACAAATAATGATTATGTTTTGTAACTGTGAATCTACTAATTATTCTGATTTGATCATCACATATGATACATAAGTACTGATATTCAACATATAATCAATTATGTTTCAAAACAATAATAATAATTTAAAAATAGCTGATATCTTCTAGTAGGGGACCTTAAATGTCAGTACATGGAATTTGTTTTTCATTGAATGTGAAAAGAGTCTCTGTAAGTTTTAGAATAAGGAAGTAAAACAATTATAGCCCATTAGAAAGATCAGTCTGGCTTCTGCAGTTAGTTTGGACTAGTTTGGAGAGGTGCTGGGTGTGGGACAATTGCGTAGGAAACAATGTCAGTACACCAATATTCACTAATAAAACAAGGATTGAAATAGAATGGAAACACTGAAATGGATAAAACAAAGCACTACTATGAGAGAGATTTTACAATGTGATCTCTGACTTTTAAGTATTTCAGTACTTATTAAAATTTGAAATAGCTGTCTCAGATCAACTTAAAAGAAAAGAGAAATATTTAGATTATCAGGTATACCACTGACTAGTATCATGTTCTCCTGAATATAAGTTTCTTCCCAGTATGCTTTTACAAAGCCAAGGGAGGCCGATCGCCTTCTCCTCTGCCCCCTGCTGCTCTAGCAAGTATCATTATCTCTAATCCCAGCCTTGCTCATCCTGCTGAGCATTCAATAGCTATTAAAGATAGCTTTTTCAGTATTAACTGAAGTCCTCAGTCCACTGGCAGCAAGTGGATATCGTGGCATATTTTAAACCATATTTTTTTTTTGGAATGGCTTCTTGAATTTATGTAAGATATTTTGGATCTAAAAAACTTGTTCATCTTACCTGGCTTGTAAAACACTGCTAGAAAGTTGTATGCTGTTCCTATTTGGGGATTCATAAAGATTAAGAAAATTTGCTTATGTTTGCATATAAGTTGATTTGGTGGAATTAAAATGAATTAATGTCATAATCATAATATCGAGGGCATCAGTAGCACCAATAATACTTAAAAATGTATCAGTGAAGTAAAAAACCAAGACATTTCTGAAAATAATGGAACTCATGATCCCTTCCTAAAAGTTCATATAAACGTGAATTTCTTAGTGTAACTATTAAGACTAAAATCCTTTCCTTTTTTAGTTTTGTTCTACCATTTAAGGATGCTACTTGTTATGATATGAAAACAGGATTCCTGGATTAGAAAGTTAAGATTTTGTAAGTTTTGGCCTGACTTTGAAAGATCTAGAATATGGCCCCATGAGCAAATCACTCTGAGCCTCTCTGGTCCTTCATTGTCAACTTTGTTAAATATAGGAGTTGCACTTGTTGATATCTAATCCCTTTTCCAAATAATTGGTATGATTCCTTAATCCAACTTTGAATATGTATATGTTGATCATGTGAAGGACTTACTAAAATAAAATGTTCAAAAATGTAACTGAATATGTAAGTTTTAATGGTGAATCTGGGAAGTCATTATACTTCATAATGACAATACATTAAGATCAAGGTTTTGTCTTCATGGCACCAAAAACTGAAGCAAAAGTTTATACACTCACACATACACATATGCACACACACACGCTTGTACACACATCAGTTGTAAGCATATTTTCAAACATCTGGATCTTTTTTATCATGGGGACAAAATATCCAGATGTTTATGCTAAGTTTTAGTGCTAGGCATATTTTCAATACATCCCTTGAGAATCTCAATATTATTAACCCAAAAGAAGGTACATTTATGGTTTTTGTGTGTATATGTGAGAGAGAGAGAAAGAGAGAGGAGAGAGAGAGAAAGAGAGAGAGAAGGGAGGGAGGGAGGGAGGGAGGGGAAGAAAGAAAATTAACCACTTTCTTCCTCCACAGAACATAGCACAGTATATCCTAAATCCACTTGCTGAAAAAATGAGATAAATTCTTCATTTCTCCAGGTTGTTGTCATCTTGACTTTGGTCTCAGACTCAAAGGAATGATTTATCATTACTTCAATTTTACACTGAAAAGAATATTCATCTCAAACCTATTTCTATTTATAATTTTACTGTGTGTGTGTATTTTTTTCTTAGAGTCTTGTGACTTACCCTGTATTTTATCCTATTTGAATCCTTACTCTTGAATGTATGTAAACATATACTTTCCTTTTATTCCTCACTGTGTTTGTGGGAACAGGTGGAAAGAATCCTTTCAGTGAGCTGCAGGGCTGTTGGGTCACCAAAGAAGTCTGCTTTCCTTACTTGTCAGTTCAAGTTACTGTTAAGAGAACAGCTCTTAAAAATGCATGACTTCATGTGGTAAAATGTGTCAAAAATGGTTTAAAATAATACAATCCTAAGAACCATAGGGGGTGGGAGGAAACAGCAGAAAGAATTACTGGTATTTTCCTTCTCATATATCCCATATTTATAGCCAGGGCCATAAAAGCACACCAGGAACACATGTGAGATACAGTCATTTTCTCCAAATAAGTTTTGCCAAAATTCCTGCATTTACTACTGTTAAACTTATTAATTATCTCAATATGTATTGCTAGAGTGCCTATCTCTGAATGCCCGTGTGCTTTGACATGGAAGCAACTCTTGCTCTAATCATAAGATAAGGAAGGATGCTATTAAGTATAACTTTGGGATGCTGTGGTGTAACACTTTAGGAATAATCACAACAAAAATCACATTCTTGGGGGAACCATAAGTTTTAAAACAATCCTACTCTTTCACCTTTGAACAATATGACATAACTAATAATATCTCCTAATTACGCTGATAATTTTTCAGAGTTTTATCAGTACACTTTACTGGGATGCTCTGAATTACATATGATTTGAAGTCAAATTTTTATGATACGAAACATTTTTAACTTTCTACTATATGGTCGAGTTATTATTTATATTATGTACTTATTCAGGAAGAAAATAGCTTTAATTTGTGTTTCAGCGAGTTCACTAGTGGAGCATTAACTTTTTTTCTCTTAAAAATGTTTAATTTTGTAGTTTGAAAGTCACATTCTGTATCTACACTGTGTTCGTTGATGGTACCAAATTCTGCAAAACTATGTGCATTAATTTATGCAGATAAAGCTATCTTTACTCATGCAAATTAAGTAAATTAGTGTACAGTAGCATAATCTATGCCCTCAAAGGATCCTTGGTGCGGGTTTTGTTCACAAATTGGTGCACTGCAATTTTGCAGGTGCAAATTAGGAAGCCACTTTCAAAAACATGGCACATCATTTCATTCCTGAAAAATGATTGGTATGTTAGCCTGAAAATTTCATAGTGAAAATTACATTTCATTCTGGAAATTCATGAAGGCCTACATTTAAATAGATTGTCATCATTTTCTCAGCCTATAAGCACTGGAGGAACAAAATATATTTGAAGGTATTTTTCTTAGTAAATTCAGGCCCAGAGTATCTGTGGAGGATAAGTAAACAGTTGGCAAGGAACTCCCTCTTGTGGTCAAACATTCTTAATTAGAAAAAGATTTTTACTCAACTTATGGTCTGGATTATTAAAACATGGGTCACTTGTAACCATTAAGATTAACAATACTGATATAAGTGGTTTTACTGGAGCAATTCATTGCAAATTAGAGCTGAATTCTGGAACACATGCTCTTAATTTTTCCTAAAACAGAGCTTTGCACTGCTGTTGAGGATAAAACCACTTTCAATTGCAATTTCTGAGGTTTCTTGTTGCTTTTAAAATATCATGGCATTCTTTTAAAATTATACAGATTATGCACACTCACACGAAAGACACACAGAATGTAAGACATTTATGAATTGCGTATTTTAAGATGCCTGGTCCTTTTTGTTTTGACTTCAGCACTTTGTTTTCTGATAGTTTCTAAAACTGTAGGACTGCTAAATATTTCTAAACAGCAGGAGAAACCCATATGCTGTTAACCAATGCTCTCCCAGAGTACATGTGGCTATAGAGTCTATTGTCAGAGGCAGTAAGTCCCTGACATGCAATCAGATGTTCCAAACACTTCCTGTGAATGAGGCAAATTACCAGACCCATAACAAAACAAATTATAATTTTTTTCCTGGTCATTCGACTTACGCAGTGCATCCAACCACTTCACAAGATTGATAACAGACACTATCTGTCCTACTACTGAGTATGCAATTCATGTCCACTATAACGAATCTAAACCTGATGCCAAAAAGCCCAGGACTTAACTGATGTCCTGACAGCACATCAAAAGTTGGGAAAAAGACCCTGCTCTTAGATCAGGTCACTGCTGCCAGTTCAAATACTAATGACACAATCTGAACCAACTTCTTTTGCAAATGACTTTCAATATGAGTAAAGGAAGGCTTCAAAGGTAGTTGTTATTTAAGAAAAAAAGAAAGAAAAAGGGAGAGATACTTATCATAAAAGTTTTACAGTTTTTGCAAAGAATATCTACATGTAGAGAGAGCTATTTCTGTACAAGTGCTGGGTCCAACATCCCTCTGCCTGCCTAAAGTTAAACATTCAATTAATCATCAGCCAGATTATGCACTTAGGTTTTCTTTGCATGAACTAGGGAGAATATACATGAAAAGACAAAATTGTCTTTAAATTTTTGTTCATATTTCCTAGCTGCTCTTGTTAAATTCTGTTGACAATGTTGTATTCTATATCTTAATTATTTTCTTTACTTTTCAATGATAAAAAACTAGGTTCACTCACTATAGAAAAATCAGTAGTGTACACATTTTTAAAAAGAATACAAATATAATAAGCATTTATGTTTCCCCAAGCATGAGTAATGTAGTAGTTTTAATAATGTGACTTCACAGGCATTGGCTCTTTTCTATGTTCATAGAAAAGGATTTGTTTGTGTATTTTAATTTCATTGTTAAAGCAAGCATACTCTCTATCATATAAATGAATTGTAACGTATTTACTCAAACCACCATATCTGAAGACATTTAAATATTTTTCCAACTTTTCAAATATTAAGAGAAAAGGATAAATGTTCATATAATTATAACTTAACACACAGACCTAATTACTTAATAATCCAGTCTATTCTCAAATTAGAGAATTATACAGTAACAGATTAAATGCCACAACTTTTTGATTAGTGTCTTTTTACTATTATTTTTAAATGATGTATATTATAGTGATATTGTGAATATATTTTATGGATTCATTTTCAATTAAATGAAGTATGCAATACATAAGGATTGTTAAAACAATATCATTTATATGATTTTTTTCTGAAATAAAATTTTTTTATCACCAGAAGAGATATTAATCTTTGAGCTCAAACTCATGTCTGTGCAAAAGAAATAATAAATAGAGTTAAAACCCAGGCTATCATCACATCTGTATTCTTTTACTCTATAATTTTACTCCATTCCATAATATCAAGACCCTGTATTACATCAAGAATTAAAAAGAAGTCTTCAAATATTAACTGATTCCTTTGCACATTTACATACAAATTTAGAGTAATTTAGCTGCTTTTAAAGGTAATTATTGGTTTGTAATAGATTTCCTGCAAATATACTTTACAGAAGGGTAATTTGTTTCATGGGGGAAAAAAAAGAGTAGAGTAACAGGCACCTATGTACACAAAATTTATCTTTTTTTTATATACTTTATATCTATATTTCTATTATGTTTTTAATCTAGGATTCCAGTAATTGTAGAATGAACAATTATTTTTGGTACCACTGAAAAAGAAAAATCTCTACCATTTATAATTATAAGATGTCATTGATTATAAGTTCCCTTAGAGAGGTTAAAGTTTGGAATTAATGTTTTAGAATAAATGCAGTATATAGTTAGAAGTATAAAGTACATAAATAAATGTAAATAGTTATATATAATTATAATCACATACTAATACGATATAAAAATATGTCTATATATAATTATCTATATAGATATAGGTAGATATATAATTACATTTTTATGGATACATAATTATACCCATATAATATATATCCATGCACATATATAATTGTACATCTATAGATAGCTATATAATTATATAGCTATATACATGTATACACACATATATGTATAGACCACTGAACTCTAGCCGAGTTTTAATGATTATTTAAAATAAGTGATTTTATTTAATTTAACATTTTAATTTAACCTAATATAACAGAGCCACACTTCACACCTTGGCACTCTTTTTCTGAAGTATATGTTATGAATGTATGTTTTTATCATTTGTAGGTTATAATCATTTGTAGGTTATAAATGAACAAAACTTATCCAGACAGGAAACAACACATATCTTTACAGTAAAATTATGGCCTCTGGAAATATTTTGAAGACCTGGAAAAGTTTTTTTTTTTTTTCAAATACTGAATGTAGAGAGCTTTCAGGTATGATTAATAAACTTCCATTCATGAAAAAAGTAGAAAATATATTTATATCTCCTTACATTTATATGCATATAAATACACATGATTTTAAGTAGTCTGATTTTAGAGAATTCCAAAAAAGCAGCTCAACTGATTTTGCACATTACAGAATTTTAAAGTTAATGAAATTTTTTAGTCTAACATGACTGGCCTTCATTGTCTTTTCTGTGTCTATGGCAGATATTAGTACCACATTTCATTGACTCTAAGATATCATCCATTATTAGACCCACCATTATTTTATGTTTGATTTAAAAAGAGAAAAAATACTACTAAATAGACTGTGACGTGCCATTGATTGCAAGACATGCTCCCATTGTACAGAAGGAAAAGTATTAACCCTAGAATATGTGAAATACAGTAATCAATCATGGCACCCTTTTTTACTGAGCCTGAATATATCCTCAGAATATTTTTAAATGCAACATTCCCTAGAGACATAACAATGGAGAGGGGTAATTGTGATATGGGAATGATTGGATGTTGAGAATTTCCTGTGTTCGCTGAGAGAAATCTGAAATCCTCTAGTCAATAAAGAGGCACAAGTCCTGCTATATATTGAACTCAGAATATTGGCTGCCATTCTGACACTGTATTTTTAATAGTTCATTTACAGAAAGATTTCCCATACACACATCTCTCTACTTTTATTTGGCTATCAACAATAAACTAGAATTTATATGGGAAGAAGGGAAGAAAAAGAGAGAGAGGGAGAGAAAAAAATTGCATTGAGTTTTATATTTTAGGGCCTGTAAATAGCTATTTGATGTGTATTTTTTATTTTACACTCCCAGGGACTGGAAAAGTTTTTATCTGCCCCATTTTCACAGATGAGGAACCTGAGGCTCTGGTGAGTGAATAGTTTATCCAAATCCACACAGCTGGCATAGGTGCAATTGTTGGAATTAATATACAAATCTATGTGATTCCAAATCTTATGTCTTCTCCACTACCTTAAAACAGCATTCTGAAATTTACTTTGGAGGCAAATCTGCTCTACACATTTACTCAGCAAATGAAAAAATACCTGTACACAATCAGAGCTGTAATTTCCTGACATGGTCTTTATATTAGATTGGTAATTAATTTTATCTGGTACACTCTGAGTGTCTACTGTCTGGCCACTTCCATACAGAAATACTTGCTGTTGACATGTAATCATCACTTTAATTCCCAAGAATATTCCCACTTACACTTCTTTACATTTGACTGCAGACTTTTGTGGATTACAATTCATTTTAAGATGTTGGGCTGCAGTTCCTCAAGTTCCTCTGCTATCTCCTTTGGTCTGACTCAACTATCACACACACCCATGAAAGTGGAAATACTCCTATTTTTCTGACCTAGCCTAGAATATTCTTTTCAGTAGAACTATGTATTTTATTTGTTACTGTATCACTATATATTTTTAAATAGAATATGGGCTAGCACTATGAATAAAGTATTATATTTAAAATTACTGAAATGTATCATATGTCATTGCATGTCAAAGTGGAAATGATTTACAACAAGGAGAAGTGGAAGAAGGTCACTTAGTCACTATATTTTTGGAGGAAACTGGCTGTACTTTTAACAAACCAACTTCCTTGTTTATTCTAAGAAGATATTTTGTTCTTTGTGGAACATGCTCCTTCATTTTAAGGCTGTTCTCTGTGAAGAAGTTGTCCCTCTGGTGCCTGAAACTACTGTATAAGCCTATTGTGATTTTTTTTGGTGGAAACCATGACTCTCTTGGGTGTATTACTCTTGTTTAAAGTGGCCCCTCAATTGTAAATGATCAAATTGTTACATGGACCATTTATACAGAGGTATTTCTTTTTGAAGCAAGAGTGAAATCGAGTGTTTTTGTGCCACACCAGGGACCCAACATGCTCCAATAGATAAGCCACTGGCCTGGGGATGTAAAATCCTTCATACTCTCATTTTGCTCATAAGTTTTGCTATCTCTTTAGAGCCATGTATTTGAATCTTGTTAATTTTAATTCAAAGTCATTAAAAACACCCAAGGAAAGAATTTTAAAAATTAGATATTTCATGTTAACTGAAATTGAGCAAGTACTTATATCATTTCTTTGACTTAAAAAAAACAGTTGGAAATATTGTATTATGTTTATCGAGGAGTAAAGGTTTCATGACAACAGAAAAATGAATAAATCCTCTTTTGTAACAGTGTCTTCTATTCGTAATTCCAGGCTGTCTATGAATGGTAAACCTAGTAACTGAGGCTTCCAACTTTTTGTCAAGATTTTTAAAATTTTTAAAGGAAATTCAACGTAAGACTACACAGAAAAGTAAAACATTAGCATCTTTAATTTTGAATGAAATTATATCAACTCACTACCATGACACTATTTTTGATGGTACTCAAAAAATTTTATTGGTGGTTATATAATATGTAATTTTAAAAACAGAAAAAATAGTTAATGAAGCTTGATAGGCAAAGATATTTTTAAATTCTACATCTATCATGGAAAAACAATAAAAGGGATAATTTATAATAACAATGTTTGAGCCTCAAAGATTTATAATTTTCCTTCTTTGATGTTAAGCTGCTAAGTAAGGAAAACACTTAAAGATTACAGAATCTCTTAGCAAAAAATCAAGTATCAATTACTCCGTGATTTAAGGAATTAAATACTACTGAAACTGTCATTTCAATGTATAAATACTAAAACTTTCTCAGTCACAAAAGATAAAAAAATGTGTTTTTCCTTTGTTACCTTGCTTTCTATAATGTACACACGTTTCCCTTGAACCTTTTGTACTGAATGGGTATAACATAAATTGACGATTGGTTCAAGTGTAGCTCATGCACTATTAGATATGAAATGACTGAACAGGAAGTCCTGGTACTGTTACTGTTTGGGATAAAGAGGTAGAGAGACAGCTTTCATGGTAACATGAAAGTTCCAGGAGCAGTGGTTGAACCATTCTTATCTCAGACCCTGATGAGAAAGTGACTCTTCCCATCAAAGGGAGTAAGTTATAATTCTCCCCATTGCTACAGCATGAGAGAACACGGTTTAACCAAGTAAGAAAACACAGAGGGCAAGGTCAGTAAGCTAAAACCAATCCTATGTTAACAAAAAATTAATCAGTTTTCTGTTTGTTTGTTCATTTTGTCAAGGTGGAAAAACTACTGTAAAATTTTCTGGTGTAGATTTAGTCATCAATTCCATCTTGATATATTTGTCTGGCGTATATATTATTTAATTTAAATATATTTTTATGGGACCTTGACAGGAATCAAGCACCAAGCAAATTATTTTGTGGGATACTGATGAAATAATTTGAAAGTTTATATGGAAAGTCAAAAGGCTCAGAATAGCCAACACAATAATGCAGAAGAAGCACAGAGTTGGAGGACTTATACTACCCAATTTCATGACTTGCTATAAAACTCCAGTAATCAAAAAGAATGTGGTTTTGAAAAATAAGAGGCAAATAGATCAATGGAAGAGAATTAAGAGGTCAAAAATAGACCCACAGAAATGTAGTCCACTTGACTTGACTAAGAAGTAAAGGCAAGTATTTCAACAAAGAAAGGATAGTCTTTTCAACTAATGGTCATGGAATAAATAAAATCCACAAACAAAAAATAAATATATAAATCTTAATACTTTTCACAAAAATTAACTCAAAATGGAATATAATCAAAATGTAAAATGCAAGACAATAACACTTCTAAAAGAAAACATAGGAGAAAATCTAGGTGACTTTGGGATTGACGATGAGTTTTTAGATACAGCACTGAGAGCATGATGTATGAAAGAAAAAATTAATAAATTGGACTTCATTAAAATTTAAAACTTTTGCTCAGTGAAACATGCTGTTAAGAGAATAAAAACACAGGGCACAGACTGGGAAAAAATAGTTGCAGCACACATATATTATAAAGGGCTAATTTCAAAAATATATAAAAACTAAAAATCTCAAGAAAAAATGAAGATTTTTATAAGAAAACAAAAAAATTAAAAAGTGGGCAAAACATCTGGACTGATAACTCACCAAAAAAGATATATAGATGGAAATAAACAAAATCATGTCTTCAGGGAATTGCAAATTAAAACAATAGAGAAATATCACCACACACCTATTAGAATGTCCCAAATCCAAAGCATTGATTAACACCAAACCCTGGCTAGTATGGGGAGCAACAGAAACTCTGATTTGTTCCTGGTGGAAATACAAAGTGGTACAGCCATTTTGGAAGACAGTTTGGCAGTTTTTTACAAAGCTAAATATAGGCTTACCATGTGATTCAGCAATCAAACTCCTGAGGTATATAATCAATTGGGTTGAAAACATGTCCACATAAAAACCTGCACACAATTTTTTATAGCAGCTTTACTTATAATTGCCAAAAATCCAAAAGCAATCAAAGTGTCCTTCAAAAGGTTAATGGATAATATAACTACATTGTATACATATAATAGAATATTACTCAGCTATAAAAAAGAAATGAACTATCAAGCCACAAAAAGTTATGGAGGAGCTTTAAATGCATATCTCTAAATGGGAGAAGTCAGTCTGAAAAGGCTATACACTGCATGATTCCAACTATATGATGTTTTGGAGTAAGCAAAACTATAGAGATAATCAAAAAAAAACAGTGGTTTCCAGAGTAGGGATTATTACTGGTTGTCAGGGTTTCGGGGAGGTATAAATAGGTGGAACACAAAGGATTTTTAGGGAAATGAAACTATAGTACATTATACTGTAATGGTGGATACATGCTATGCATTTGTCAAAATCCACAAAACTGCACAACACAGTGAGTAAATCTTTATGTAAACTACGGGCTTTATTAATAAAAAAGAAAAAAAGGTTTATATTCTATGTGCATCAGTAGAAGTCGTTCAATGTAAAATGGCTTCATCACTTTCATGATGCTTAATATAAATTATTAATTGTACATTACATCAGATAAGTTATGTAGGATTCCAAAACAAATGAAAAAATTGACATTTTGAAAAATCAATCAATTTAATTTTTATAAAATATGCTAATTTTTAACATTTTTATTCAATTGATTATGGTTATACAGTCATGTCACTTAATGATGGGAATACATTATGAGAAAAGAGTTGTTAGACAATTTCATCTTCATGTGAATATCACAGAGTTTATTTACAAAAGCCTAGATGGTATAGCCTGCTACACACCTAGGCTATATGGTATAGCCTACTGCCACTAGGCTATAAACCTGCACAGTATGCTACTGCACTAAATACTGTAGGCAACTGTAACACAATGGTAAGTATCTGTGTATCTAAACATATCTAAAGAAAGGTACTGTAAAAATATGCTATTATAATCTTATGAGACTACAGTCTTATATGTAGTCTGTTATTGACTGAAATGTTATATGAAATGTTATGTGGCACATGTCTGTGTCAATTACAATATTGGTTTGATCATCTTGGAACCCAATGTCTTATGGGTAGAATTGTAACTCCCCCCGAATTAATAAGTTGAAAGCCTAAACCCTAGTGCCTAAGACTGTGACTGCATTTGGAGACAGGGTCTTTAAAGGGGTAATTAAACTAAAATGAGGTGATTAAGGTGGACTCTAATACAATATGACTGGTGTCCTTGTAAGAAGTGGAGATTAGAACACAGACACACATAGAGGGAAGACTACCAGAAGACACAGGGTGATGTTGACCATCTGTAAGCCAAGGAGAAAGACCTCAGAAGAAATCAACCTTACTAACATCTGGATCTCAGACTTTTAGCCTCCAAAATTGTGAGAAAATAAAGTTCTGTTGTTTGAACCACCCAGTTTGTGGTACTTTGCCATGGCAGCTCTAGCAAACTAATACTCTATATTACTGGTTAAAGTCAAATAATTTAATTCAGTATTGCAAATACTTCTACTATCACAATGAATTTTCCTGATCAGTGGAAAAAATGATTCACTGTTTTTGTTTTTGTTTTTCAAATTAGATCTTTATTTTTCTTGATTTTTGAAACAATAACAATAATAGTGTTTAACCTTGGACCATTGATCCAAAAAATATATTATTATGTATCAGCATAGAACAGAGGTTTTTGTAAAAGTTAAAATGTATGAAAATGTATTAAATTTTTATATATAATCAAATTTACTTGACTAATACAGACAAATGGTATATTACAAACTTGCTGTTTCTGCTCCATGAAATAAAAAGGAAAAAAAAAAGACATCTGTTCTGTCTTTATAATCTTAAAATCTTCTAGTGTTTATTCAAATATACTGACAATACTAGCCTATATTATGAACTATTCTTATTGAATACATAGTTCAGTTTTTTGTTTACTCTATTGTTAGTACTTAATCCAAATTGTGATTTTGTGTGTGCACGTGTCTGTACGTGTTTGTGTAGATGAGTATATGTGTGTATGCATGAGTGAAAGGGTGTAGACATGTATGTATATGTATTGAATGCACATAGAGAAAACTAAACACTGTTTAAAGTCATACTTTTCTTATACATTATTTTGTGTGTTTTTTAGTCATAGCATGTTATATTTAGCCTAACATAATACTATGTATTTAATGTATTTTATGACTGCCCAACTTGTATTCAAAGTTAAAAAATACACACTTAGTCCCATTTCTAATGGTAGTTCTGACAAAAATATCATAATTTAAAAAATCTTAGTATTTGCATATAACCAGTCATAACAAAACTTACAATAGTATTTTAATACATACTTTAAAAACATATTTACTTCAGTCCTTTACATAAATTAAAAACATTGATTGTTATTCTTACATTTTCTTTGTGACAGTGTAAGACATAAATATTTTTTAAAAAAACAGGTGTTTTCCCCCTTTTCTAGTTTTTCTACATTTTATGAAAAGCATGCTGTCGTTTTTTTCAAATCTTTCTTTACTTTTCATTGTACAATATTCTAGAGAAGAGTAAAACTATTTTCTCTCACCAATTTATCTTTCCTAGTCAGTCTTTTTTTTTGACACCATTGATTTCCTCTGTTGTATTTTGCATAATGTTAAATCATCATGGCTGTTTATGTTAATCAGTCTTTCACTTGTGTAGAACAAAATATTCGATCATCATCAAAATAATGTCAATAAAGGGTTCTATATATGTAACAAAAAGTAAATGTTAGTTTTTTTTAAAAATTAACTTTTAAAGTTAATTTTTACTCAAAGAGAACAGAAATAGAAAAATCTTATATTTATCTTTTTGGTAAATTGGAATCCATGAAAGTTTACAAATTTTCACAGATGATTGAATTATTACATTTTAAAGATTATTAGGTTTCTAAAAAGTTTCTTAAAGAAGACTTAACCAAAGCTGTTGCAAAATGTATTACCTTAAGCAATATGAAACATCAACAGATACACAAAGTCACCAGTCATTTTTTCATAAGCTTTTTAATTTTTATCTTGCCCTGCAGCTCAGGCACGGTTTTCAATTATTTAATGATGGGCTATCTATGCTTTATTAATCACCTTAAGGCTCATGCTATTTAGAAAAGAACTAACTTTATTAAGTATTTTATTTATTATATCTTGATATGTATTGTTTGTTTAAATAGGTGTTAGCTTCCTAGAGAGAGATTTCTTCTCTTAAAACAGTATTATTTATTCATCCATTTATTAAATAAGTATGTTCTACAATTAATGGATTGTTTATTGTTCAATCTGCAAAAGTAAATAAGAGAGATATTGCTCTCTGGAGCTGTGGTATGGGGAATATATCCATCCCAGAAGCGTTCAATTGTCCGAGAATAGAACATATAGTGAATGGGGATAGTGGGAAATAAGGATAGAAAGGTGGGAAAGTATCAGATCTTAGAGAGACTTCAATGATGCATCAAGGAATTTTATTCTGCAGGTAATAAGTAGACTCTCCAGTTTTGGAGGCAGAAGATTAGTATGACCAGATCTAAATCTGTTAGTGGGCTTGAGGACGTCCTGACATTGGAAGTGGGGGATGCCTGATAATACTATTGTGAACGTTCAGATAACACACAATAAAGTCAGATACAGACAAAGTTAGTGGTAATAGAATTGTAGAGAAGGGTGTGAAGTTGAAATATATGGAATTCTGAGGCATTTAAGAGTTAAAATCTAAAGGACCTGGCCAGGATAAGATGAGGGTCAGAATGTCAGAAAGTAAATTACCCACAAAAGCTATTGTCAGCTTGCCTAAGAGGAACATAGAAATGTTACACGAGATGTGGAACTCTGTAAAGAAAAAGGTGTTAGGAGAAAGATGACCGATTTGTTATGTAATGTAATGTAATGTAATGTAGTACTTATGGTATCTGTTACCTCTTTAATATAGAATCCAATGCTTCTGTAGTGGTTTGATCTAATGGATACACATGCAACATTCCTTAAAGTTAGACATAGGTAAAGGAGTTTGGGTCCAAACAAGTACATCTTATAACTCTTAGATTTCAGTGTTTAAGAATCTTTACCAACACTTTGATAATGTAAAATACAAATGTTCAACAAAGTCCAATTGCGGGTAAGTTTCTTTGTCTTTAAAACATTTTTGTTTTATTAGCAAATATGTCAACATTTACCCCTTTTCTCCCTCCCTCCCTCCCTCCCTCCATTTCTTCTTTCCACCCTTCTTCCCTCTCTATTTTTTCTTTCTTTCTTTTATTTTAATTTAATTTTTTTTAAAAAATTTAATATTTACTTGTACAAATTTGGGAGTACAGTGTTTTGGTGCAATACAAGATATACTGCACGATGATTCACTTAGGGTAGATAGCGTAGTTTTGTACCCATTAGTTCTTGACTTCTCCTCCTCCTGGCACCCCTTCCTCTCCCTGTCTCTGGTAACCATTATTCTACTCTCTACTTTTATGAGAACCACTTTCATTTCTTTAGGTTTTGTTTTTTGTTTGTTTTGTTTTCTTTTGTTTTTAGATTTAACACATAAGGGAGACATGCTTGTAAGATATGTTTGTCTTTCTGTGCCTGTCTTACTTAACATGATGGTTCTCAGTTCCATCCACGCGGCTGCAAATGATAAGATTTTTTTTTTAAGTGGCCGAAGGGTATAAAAATGTATACATATATTTACCACAGTTTTTTTTTTTTTTTTTTTTTTAGCCACTCATATGTTGATGGACATTTAAGTTGATTCCTTCTCTTGGTCCTTGTGAATAGTGTTGCAATAAATAAAGGAGTGCAGGTGTCTTTTGATATATTGATTTCATTTCCTTCAGGTATATACTCAGTAATGGGATAGCTGGATAATAAGGTAGACCTATTTTTAGTGCTCAGAGGAACCTCCATACTGTTTTCCACAATGGCTATGCCAATTTACATTCACAGGAACAAGTCAGGAGAGTTCCCTTTCCTCCACATCCTCACTAGCATTTGTTATTTAGTCTTGTTAATAATAGCAATTCTATCTGGAGCAAGATGGCACCTCATCGTGGTTTTAACTTGCATTTCCTTAGTGATTAGTAATGTTGAACTTTTTTTTTTATGTGCTTGTTAGCCATTTTGATGGCTTCTTGTGAGAAATGTCTGTTCAGGACATTTGCCCATTTTTTAATTGGGTTATTTGGTTTTTGCTGTTGAATTGTTTGAGTTCTTTTCATATTCTGGATGTTAGCCCCTTACCTAATATATAGTTTGCAAACACTCTCCCATTCTGTACGTTGTTTCTTTGCTTTGTTGATTGTGTCCCTTATGGTACAGAAGTTTTCCAGTTTGATGTAGTCTCATTTTTCTATATTTGCTTTCGTTGCCTATGTCTTTGTAGTCTTGCTCAGAGAATGACTGCCCACTCCCATTTTGTGTAGTGTTTCCCCTATGTTTTCTTGTAGTAATTTCATAGCTTCAGGTCTTAAATTTATGTCCTCAATCCATGCTGAGTTGATTTTTGTGTATGGTGAGAGACAGGGGTCTAGTCTTAATCTTCTGCGTGTGGTTATCCAGTATTCCTAGAACCATTTATTGAAGAGGCTGTCTTTTTCCCACTGTATCTTCTTGGAATCTTTGCCAAAAATCAGTTGTAAGTGTGTAGGTTTATTTTAGGGCTCTCTATTCTGTTCTATTGATCTATTTGACCATTTTTATGCCAGTACCATGCTCTTTTGGTTACTACAGCTTTATATTGTATTTTGAAGTCAGGATGTTTGATGCTTCCAACTTTGTTCTTTTTGTTCAAGATTGCTTTTGTTATACAAGGTCTTTTATGGTTCCAAAAAAATTTTAAGATCATTTTTTCTGTTTTTGTGAAGAATGTCATTGGTACTTTAATAGGGATTGTGTTGAATGTGTAGATTTCTTTGGGTACTATGGACATTTTGATGACATTAATTCTTCCAATCCATGAACGTGGGATACTTTTCCATTAGTTTGTGTCCTCTTCAATTTTTTCATCAACATTTTACAGTTTTCATTGTAGGAGTCTTTTACCTCTCTGGTTAAATTTACTACTCAGTATGTCATTTTTTTGGTAGCTATTGTGAATGGGATTACTTCATTTCTTCTTCAGTTATTTCATTATTTATGTATAGAAAGGCTAATGATTTTTTTGTGTTGATTTTGTATCCTGCTGCTATACTGAATTTATTTATTAGTTCTAGTTATTTTTTTGGTGGAGTATTTAGGATTTTCTATGTATAGGATCTTCAAATAGGGGTAGTTTGACTTCCCCTTTCCAATGGATGCCCTTAATTTCTTTTTTTTTTTTTTTTTTTTTTTTTTTGCTTTATTGCACTAGCTAGAATTTTCAGTAATGTGTTGAATAAGAGGGGTAAAGTAAGCATCCTTGTCTGACTTCTGATCTCAGAGGAAAAGCCTTCATTTTTTTCTCCATTCAGTAAGATATTAGCTGTGGGTTTGTCATATGTTGCCTTTATTATGTTGAGGTACCATTCCTTCTATACCTAATTTAAGTATAGATTATTAGTTATTATCTTGTTAGGTTTGTCCTCTAGTGTTCATAATAAGGATACAAGTAGTTTATTCACCACCTTACAACATTGAAGAATCCTGAGGTTGTCTGTGTATTTACTTTACTAGTGAGTTATGTATCTTCAAACGTTTTCTTGCTACTCTTTAGTGTCATCTTCTTTGAGACTGAAAAACTCCCTTTGGCATTTTTGTAAGGCAGATCTAGGGTTGATGAATTCTTTTAGCTTTTTATTATCTGTGAAAAACCCCCTTCATATTTGAAGGTTAGTTTTGTTGTATATAGAATTCATTTGACAGGGTTTTTTTCCTCCATGACTTTGAATATATTATCCTATGGTCTCAGGTCTGTAGGGTTTCTACTAAGAAATCTGCTGAGAGATGTATTGGGGCTCCCTTGAATGGTACATGTTTCTTTTCTCTTGCTGCTTTCAACATTCTTTGTCTTTGGTTTGTAATAATTTGACTATAATGTGCCTTGTGTTGTTCCTCTTTGGATTGAATTTGGCTGGTGAACTCTCAGCTTCCTGTACCCAGATGTTGTCACATTTCTCCATACTTGAAAAATTTTCAGCCACTATTTCCTTGAATATACTTTCTAGGTCTCCTTTTTTTGTTTCCTTCAGGTACATCAATTATGTAGAAGTTATTTCACTTGAGGGAGTCCCATAATTGTTGCATTTCTGTTTCTTTTTTTGTTGTTGTTCTTTTTTCTTTTTGTTTTTCTAATTTGATGAATAATACACCTATTCATCGTACTCAAATGGCCAAGGGTCCAAGAAAATGTCTCCAACTTACTATAAATCCAGTAGAGAAAATACAAAACATACTACTTTTGGTTAATGGAAGCCTAAAATACTTTTCACAATTAAGAATTTGCAAATTGGGTAGTAAATACTTATGTTAATATTTAATGTAATATAATTAAAATAGTTTCTTTTTCTCAAAATGTGTTTATTGCATTGTATTTTTAATTTTTTGAATTATTTATTTATTTTTACAATTTATTTATTTACTTATTTATTTTACATTTTAAGATCTTGTTGCAGAGCAGTTGGGAGGTAGGGGTAGAAGAGAAATGGGAGGAGGAAGAAGAAGTAGGAAGGGGTCATGGTTGAGGCCCATGGAACCCCCCCACTCATTCTGGCAGGGGAGCGCAGGGGGCTTCTGGCGGTGGCATGGTCATGGCTTGACTAGATGCAGATGTAGGGGGGGCATGGCTGAGTCCCCCAATCCTCCCACCACTCCAGCTTGTGAGCCTGGGGGTCCTCTGGTTCCTCTAGGTTTCATAGGTGTTCTTTTGCAGTGTTAGACCTTTACTGGTTAATATCAGAAATTTGTCTCTGATCTGTAGGTGTTTTGTGTTTTCTTTCACTTTTGTGTGGGATTATTAGCTACCCCCACCACTTAAACTCTGCACTGGAATTAATTCGCTCTCCTTTGCTTCTTCTAAAATGCAGGAACTTCCTGTGGGGACCAGCACTTGAGCCCTGTGGTTGAGCTACGTGCTGCTTTGCTACTGATTTTCTGGGGAAGGCTTTTTGTACAGCTCAGGTTTTAATTGTTTACCTTGTAAGCACTTCCGGGTCTTGTGAGATTTGATACACCTGGGTTGTGTGGAAACTCTGGTCTAGACCTAAGTCTTTTCAGCAAACTCCCCCTAAAATTCTGTATTCTTGACTAGTCTCCAGTGACTAGTCCTTTGTTGACTGGAGTGCCGATCAGCTGTCTTCGCTGTGCCCCAGTGTTCCCCCGGTGGGCCAATCTGCCCACACTCCACACTACAAATCCTTCCCATGGTGTGGGCCATGAGATGGTCCCTTGTGATGACTCACCAGCCTTTGAATGTCTCCTTTTTTCAGTTGTCTGTGACCCATCACTCCTATGTGGATCCACAGAAACCCTGTTAGTGGTCTTGCTGGCCTAGGGGACACTGAGGCCTTCTTCTCCTCTGCAGCCTCCAAGCAATTTCACAAAAATGGCACAGCAGCAGCTTTTGCCAGCTCTTTCTCAATGTGTGCTCATTAGAGCTAGGCTTGAAGTGGTTGGGGCTCAAAATGGTTAGAGCAGTCCTTTCTTTCTCTCATGGTGGCTTCTCCTGCCTTCATGAACCCTGTAGGTCTCTCCTATTCTTCTCCTGAGCTCTAGCAGCCCCAGCTTGACAGTCATTGTTTTTTAATAGTTGTAAATTGGTTGGCTGTGAGAGGATGATGCTGGGTGCTGTCTACTGTCTATTCCACCATCTTGATCAGAAGTCTCCAAGTAACTTCTTTTAAACATATACTGATTGAGTATAGTGATTAATGTAGTAGTTTTAGAATATTCGTTAAACCATATGCATACTTCAAAATTTATTTTAAAAGATGTCTGGTAATACCCCAAGCACCCTGAAGAGTCAGAATAAAAAAAAATGTATTCATAATTCTTTCCCTAAATCCAATTTTCTATATCTAGCAATTCAAAGTTAAAATTATAGTCATGATTCAAATAATTAGTATAAAGCAATATATTCTTGAAGAATTTTGTTTAACACCTAAACCCCTGAAAAAATGTCCAAATGAACATTGATATTCAGAAGTTAAGGACTGCAGTCCTCTTACATTCTCTTATCATACTCTGAATCCAATGGTCTTCTATTTTTTTTGCATCTACTGATTCTATAGGAAAATCCTTTTATAAAAATACATATGTAAAAGCTTCTTTTCCATTATTTCTTTTTCTCTTCACAATGTTTTTTGATGTTTTATTGTGAATGCTAAGTGTGCCTGAACATCAAAATGAAAAAGTTGTTTTTAATATTTTACAAATAAGAAAAACATGACATCTTCTTGATGTTGAGAAAAAGTTGCTACTTTTATCCCCTGTGTATAATTACACAGTATCCAAGAATGTATTTACCCATACTAAAGAATGATTTACTTTTGATGAATTATATCTACCATTTTCACTTAGCAACTCTTAATTATTTAATGATTTTCATTAATAGTATTTAACTCTCCCCCTCCCCAATGTACTATATAAGACACTTAGTGAATAATGATTATTATTGAGCATTTTTATAGAAGATAGTATATTATATCTGAGAATATTGTGTTCAAACGAATGAGATTCTTGGGGGATTTTCCTTTGTAAAAATAGAATACCACCCTTTTCAACAGATAGATTGATTTAGACAATAGGAAATATCTTAAATATTAGAATAACCACCCCAATGGAAAATGGCAATCACAAAGCACTGTCTTTGCTTATTTTAAAAAATTACTCAAACACATGGATTTTCAAATTGAACTTCAACATCCTACCTTCATGTATTCACTGTGGTCACATACACTTGGACATTTCTTTAGGCAGCTGCTTGATGTCAAAAATATATTTTGTAGGTATTAATTTATGTGGGCAATTTGTAGTTCATAGAATCCACCCCAAACTGACTTTTTCAAATGTATAATAAAAAAAAACCCAAAAACTGCAACTGCACCTATAATAATAAATTTTTTAAAGTTTATTTAGTCTTTAAAATATTTAATTATCTCCAGAAAAAGTATGGAGATCCTTTCTAATTAATTGAGCCTTAATTAATAAGCCTTCATTTCCCCCTACTTCTCCATTCTCATATTTTCTCTTTTTTTCCCCTTGCTCTTTCCTCCCTGTTATTTTGATTTCCCTAATAAGAAGTGAAAGTTTAATGTAAAATCATTTGTACTTTGTGGGGGAAAAGAAGAAGGACAAGAAGATGATGATGAAGGAGGAGGAGGAAGAGGAGGAGGAGGAAGAAGAGAGGATGACAACGACTGGTTGAAAGGATGTGGCCACATTTGACTTCAGTGGCTCTGAAACAGAGAAAGGAAGACAGCAGATGGGCAAAGTGGATGATCTCTGACCAGAAACATTATTGTTAGTGTCATATAAACCATGGGCTTGAAGGGATTTCTTTAGGTAAAGTGTTAAATACAAAACAATTGTAAAGTGACACGGACTTTTCCATTGCTTTTTCTAACATATAAATTTCTATTAGGTCTTTAAGACACCTGTTATGTAAGGGCTTATATTTGATTATTAAAATGATTTGTGTATTATACTTCTAGAAGCAGAAGTCTTGTTTGCTTGTTTTGGTTTCTTTTTAATTTATTTTGGAAAACTTTTGTCCAGGTTCTGTGAATTCTTTTTTATTAATCACATACAGTGAGCAAAGCACAATTCTGTGCCCTAGGAATATAAGCAATGAACAAAATATACAAGGTTGCTGTCAGATTTAGAAAAAACCAAAATATATTACTGATTGATTATCTTTTTAATGAAATGCTCACATTGTCTAGTAGTCTCTCTGAGGATTATCTAGTTCTATAAAGGTATGTATTTTTAATTGTCTTTGACATATGATATAAAAATTAAATTGTAGAATTGATAATACAAGTTATTTCTGTTCATGGCAATACAAGTGAACATTGTCTAGTAGGGAATATAAATCTATCTAAGTCAAATTCTTATTCTGATAGATTATAGCATGTCACTGATTCCCTCATTAATTAATGAGTTATAAATGGAATCTTTGACACATGTGCATTTAATATTTGATAAGAATCATGATTATACAGCTTTGAAAATTTTATTTTAACAAAGGGCCTATCTTTTTGGAACTTATATTTTAGTGGATCTTATGTAAATCCCTGCACAACTTAAAGGATTCTTCCATTCTCATTCATTATAAGAAGATGGCTTTTCTGGAAAGGTAGGAAGTCCTCCTTTATATCGGCAGCAAAATGTTAATGGAGAATATGTTTCAAGTGTCTGGGCATCCAGAACAAATATATTCTTTTTGAAAAATCCAAAAGTAAGAGTACATTATTTCCCTGGTTTTCCTTTGCCTTTTTAAATTTTGGGCTTGGAGCAATAAGACTGTACAATTTTTAGATAATGATTTTTGCTAGTTAACCTAAAATGAAAGTATATATATTGTTTACAGAGTTGATGGTAAATATAGTTGAACACCTACCGTGCAGTTTACAGGATCCAGCTGGTTATTATAAGCTTTTATGAATAGTCAATAAAACTTAATAGATATCCATTTCTAGTACCTTACTCCCAGAGCCGTAATCAGGTAGAAAATCAGCCCACTTGGAAGAGAATCTGAAATCATTTAGTCAGGAACTCTGACAATATAAGGATCTGGTATTCAGCACTGATATCTGTGAATGGTAAAGTCATAACTAAAGAAATGCATAAGTTTGAAAAGTGTGATAATTGGATATACTGCTATGATTTGCTTTTCTAAAAATATCTGAATTTTTACCAAATCTTCTTGAATACTTTTTATGCTTAAGTTCCTTAGTCTACTTTTTATTATTTAATTACTTAGGTGGTTGGGAATCCATGTAAACTAACTTTTAAAATAATTTCAGAGATGAGTCAAGTAAGATTGCTCATTTAAGGGAAATTCTACATATATGCTATGTTTAGATGATAAAAATATTGACTTTATTTTAAAAAGCTCATTTATTAGCAAATTGTTTCTTCTTCAGTTTTTATTAGTGATTTTTTGAAAATACTGTTGGTATATTTGTACTTCTCCAAATGCCTATGAATACTGATTTTAAAATTTGCTGCTTGAAAATTCTGTCACCAAAATTTTTCAATTATTTGGTAAAATATTTTAACTCTTTTTCTCTTACTCCTAAAAGCACATAAACAGCATTTTATCCTCAAAACACATTGCAAATTGGATTATGACATATTTCACTAAGGCTAAATGGAGCATTTATTTACTGACTGACACCATGATGCTTCATTTGGCAGGCAAACATGGAACAGAAATAGTAAGCATGTTGAATTTTAATTTGAAAAGGGCAAACTGATCTCAATCATATTAGCAAAATGCATTTAGAAATTTCTAGGTAGCATCCCCTCTCCCTTTCAATTTTAACTTTGTAAAGAAAAGTTTATATCTAAAATAATACTAATAATCATAATCATAATACCAGTAGCTAAAATGATTGGTTGGTTTTGTAGTCTGAGAAAAACAAAATGGAAGTAATTATATCCTTTTAATTTTTAATTCAGCAAGCTACAAAATTTTCTTTGAAATTGAATATATATAGAAGTCAAGAACTAAATAAATAATCTGTCTTTGCCCTATCGTGGATGTATCTTTGTTTTCTTCTGCCTATTTTACCTTCATCTAGAAGCAATCTCAACAGACTTTCAGTTTTCTCTTTTACTTTATGAAATTTTTAATTTATTTTAAAATCATTGTAATTTTACAGGAAGTCGTGGATAATACAGAGAGGTACTATATACTCTTCACCTAGTTTCCTCCAGTGGTTAAACTTTACATTATTATACTGCATTATCCGAACTTGGAATTTGACATTAGTACAATGTATGTGTGTAAGTATATATCTCATTTATTATATAATTGTCTTAGATATTTCTTCTACGTATGTTGAGGACCACACTAGACAGTGTAACAATTTTTTAATAATCATTAAACAAGTGAGAAAGTTCAAGATGAAAGAGAAATTCTATTATATTTTCCCATGTTTTTGATCTTTTTCCTTCTGGATGTAGTAAGATTTCTTCCTCTACCATTTCCTTTCTGTGTAGAGAACTTCTTTTAATCATATTTTTAAGGTGGGTCTGATGATAACAAAGTCTTTTAGTTTTCCAAAATCTGCACATATCTTGATTTCCTCTTTATTCCTGAATGGCATTTTTGCTGGTATATGAGATGCCAGTCCATTTTGTGTGTATATATACACACATACAAGGTTTCTCAACATGCTGATATATGTCTATATCTTCCTTCTGGCCTCCACAGTTTCTGATAAGACAAGGTTTTGTCTTTGTCTTTAGGTCTTTAGTTTTCAGAAATTTAACTATAATATGTCTTGGTGTGGATTGCGTTGGATTCTTCATGTTTAGGGTTTGCTTGGCTTCCTAAATCTGTGGGTTAATGGGAGGTTTGTTATGGTGTTTTGTGTCGTTTTGTTTTTGCCAAAATTGGAAAAATTTTAGTCATTATTTCTTTGAATCCTCTTTCAGCTCTCCTTTCTTCTCTCCTGGAATTCTGGTGACAAGAATGTGAAATCTTTTCTTACAGCCTCTCATGTCCTTGAGGCAATGTCCAGTCTATTTTCTCTCTATTGCTCAGATTGAGTAATTTCCAGAGTCCTTCTTTCAAGTTCACTGATTCATTTCTGTCCTCTCCATTGTTCTGTTGGGCCCGTTCATTGAGTATTTTATTTGTTATTCTATTTTTTAGTTCTAAACTTTCATTTGGTTAGTATTTTTTATCTTATAATTATTTCTTGAGAAGTTCTATTACTTCATGGAGACATTCTGTTCTTTACTTGTTTCAATCATGGTTGTAATTATTCATTGAATCATTTTATGATGACTGCTTAAAATCCTTGTCTAGTAATGGTGTCATATCAGAGCTGCCATCTGTTGGTTGTTTTTTCTCAGTTTGGGAGCTTCCTAGTTCTTGATACAAATTTTGTTTTTAGTTGAAACCCCAACATTTTGCATGTTATAAGATTCTGGATCTTATTTAAATCTTATGTTCTGCCAGGCCTCGTGACACTGATTTGATGGATGAAAGAAGACACCACCTCAGTACTGTAAAATGAAGTGGAAGTCAGGTTCTCCACCCAGTCTCCATTGACACCTGGAGGAGAGAGGAACTACTTGTCACTGCTGGATGGGGTTGTCAGTACAGGCTCCCTACTAGGTCTCCACTGAAGCTACCTTAATTGGAAAGGGAAAATGTATCTTATTACCACTGGATTAGGGTAAAAGTTCCAGCTCCCCATGTGGTCAAAAATGACAACCTTACACCGTGAAAGCTGTGACCTCAATACAGGTGAGTAGGGCTTGTTACTTGACAGTATATAAGTGTAGCCTTTCTACCTTGCCTTGTTGGTGGCGGGGTTTTTTTGTTTGTTTTTCTTTTTTCTGTGTCATTTAGCTGGCATAGAGCAGTTATGCTGAACTGATGTCCTGCTAAATCTTTAGTGGTTCTTTACCTAGAGTAGGCTTTCCTTGAGACATTTTTTTATATGCACTCACTGATGTTTGTTTCTCTGTTTTCACCTCTTCAGTATTGAGTGAGGGATATGTGCAGTTAAACGTAAACCCAGGGAAATCACCACTTTGTTTTCTCTTAGGATCTCAAGGTCCTTGGCTGGTCTATCTTCTTCTCTCCAATTTCACAGTCTTGTTTTATATATCACATCCAAGGTTTTTTAGTTGTCCTTTGTTGGAGGAAGAAGAAAAAGTAAATCTACTCCATCTTCTCAGAAGCAGAAATCTTAGTTTTCTTTTAAACATACAGGTTCCTACCCTATCGCTTTCCATGTCTGTGGCTGTCATATGTAAGCACTGCTCTTAGCTAGTTTTTTAGTTTTTGTAACCAAAGGAGCCCTAAAATATATCAACCTCGTTCATATGTCTGTAGAAATCAATCATCCTTAGTCTCCTGTGAAATATCCCGTGGTCCTTTCTATATCAGTGTTTATATCACGGCTTAAGCAAAGCTAAATCTAAAACCCTAGACATATAGAAGCATAAAACAATCTTATTGGACATTTTAAAGATGTTTCTTCACTCAAAATACTCAGAAAAGATGCTCATTTTTATCTACCTGAGATTAAAAAATAAAAGTCTCGTATAAATTATTAGGTTACTCCTAATAGAGGTTGTGCAACTATCACCTTATATTTTATAGGCAGTTTCTTCTTGGTATTTGTTAAAAACCAAAAATATTCATCCTGCTCTCCAATATTCTGCTAATGATATACATTATTGTAATATGAGATAACAGCATTCTTAAAACAATTAGAAATAAAACTAAATACAAATACCCCAGTGGAAGAAAGTGCCTTCAAACTTCAAACTTTTGGCATGAATATATACAAGGGGTCTTCGAAAAGTTCTTGGAAAGATTTGTATTATCTTTTATTTATTTATTTATTTATTTATTTATTTTTTTATTTTGTCGATATACATTGTGGCTGATTATTGCTCCCCATCACCAAAACATCCCTCCCTTCTCCCTCCCCCCCCTCCCCCCCAACAATGTCCTTTCTGTTTGCTTGTCGTATCAACTTCAAATAATTGTGGTTGTTATATCTTCTTCCCCCCCCCCCGGTTTGTGTGTGTGTGTGTGTGTGTGTGTGTGTGTGTGTGAATTTATATATTAATTTTTAGCTCCCACCAATAAGTGAGAACATGTGGTATTTCTCTTTCTGTGCCTGACTTGTTTCACTTAATATAATTCTCTCAAGGTCCATCCATGTTGTTGCAAATGGCAGTATTTCATTCGTTTTTATAGCTGAGTAGTATTCCATTGTGTAGATGTACCACATTTTCCGTATCCACTCATCTGATGATGGGCATTTGGGCTGGTTCCAACTCTTAGCTATTGTAAAGAGTGCTGCGATAAACATTGGGGAACAGGTATACCTTCGACTTGATGATTTCCATTCCTCTGGGTATATTCCCAACAGTGGAATAGCTGGGTCGTATGGTAGATCTATCTGCAATTGTTTGAGGAACCTCCATACCCTTTTCCATAGAGGCTGCACCATTTTGCAGTCCCACCAACAATGTATGAGAGTTCCTTTTTCTCCGCAGCCTCGCCAGCATTTATCGTTCATAGTCTTTTGGATTTTAGCCATCCTAACTGGGGTTAGATGGTATCTCAATGTCGTTTTGATTTGCATTTCCCGGATGCTGAGTGATGTTGAGCATTTTTTCATATGTCTGTTGGCCATTTGTATATCTTCCTTAGAGAAATGCCTACTTAGCTCTTTTGCCCATTTTTTAATTGGATTGCTTGTTTTCTTCTTGTAAAGTTGTTTGAGTTCCTTATATATTCTGGATATTAATCCTTTGTCAGATGTGTATTTTGCAAATATTTTCTCCCACTCTGTTGGTTGTCTTTTAACTCTTTTAATTGTTTCTTTTGCTGTGCAGAAGCTTTTTAGTTTGATATAATCCCATTTGTTTATTTTTCCTTTGGTTGCCCGTGCTTTTGGGGTCGTATTATCTTTTGATTTCATTTTTTCCACGAACTTATATATATATGCATACACACACATACATTCACACACACACATAAACAGATACTGCTACAAATACACTCCGTTTTCTACTTTATTCCATTTCATTCTGTTCCTTTTTGTTGTTTGTCTTCAATGTCGATTCTCTTCCTATAAATTACATTGTTTACCCTTTAATAAGTTGAATCTGTCCTAGAAGAACATACATTTTTACATACACATTGACATGAAATATTTATGTAATCAGAGATTGAATATTTGAGGAGGGAAAGGGAATTCTTACAGGCAAGAGTAAAGAGCTGAGGGGGGAAGATAACAATCCTTAAATAATTTCAACTTTGACACATCCTATATCATACTAGTTTTTGGCAGAACACATGATTAAAGAGAAAGAATGTGTCTTAAACGATCATAAATAAGAAACTCACATCGTGACCTATTTATTTTTGTAGCCCCAGGCTTAAAATGAAAAATGACCCAGAATAGATGCTCAATACAAAGTCATTGAGTGGATGACTGAATAAATGAAGGAGGAGTCAGGGGCTTCAAGAAGTCTGAGTCGATTGGGTGGTACTTTGAGTTTCTTGTATTCATTTTTGCCCCTCTTTCCTCCATTGTGTTTGAGGTTCTCATGTTCTCGTTCTTGATTATCTACATATTATTTGTCTAAACTCTCGACTGTTCTACTTAAACTAGAAAATGAATAGTGACTGCCCTATTAGAAAGCTTTTGTGAAATAATAGCTGCTCAGTTCAGGCCAATTTGGCTTGGCCCTATTTCAAAGACCCCCTGTCAATGCCCACAGTCTCTGAGTAGATTTACTTTTCACTTTTTCTTAGCTGATTTTAATAACTGACACTTTTCTCCTGCTGGTAGCTTCTAGGCAGGGAGGGCTGCTCTTAGATCAACATTCCTAAGATTGATAATGGAGTAACTGTCTGACAAAGGCAGCAGACTCCAGCACAGTTTGGAATACATGTGAGGAGGAGTGGTGAATTAGAAGAAGGGGGAGCTGCAAGATGCACCCGTCACCTACCACAACTTCTCCTAATTGCAATAAACCACCCCCATGACAGGAAGTTTGTAGACAAGTTCTAAGCAAGATAGAAAATATTTTTGGATTAGTTTGTGAAAACTTTTTATTATATCGGTGAACTGTTTTTATTGTGTGTTGTAGATTTACATATCCATATTGAATAAACATATATTAAGAAATCATTTGAACCGTAAATGCAGGTGCATATAAAAAGAGAGAGATGTTATTCTCATGTATGCATATTAATTTCATATCTGCTATACATTTTTTAATTGCCACATTTGTAGAATAAATTTTCTTTTATTATTGTTTAAATTCACTGAAATGCACAATAATACAAAAATATATTTCCCTATAAAAATATGAAATATAATGATTAAATTTAAAGTCATCTAGACTATCATTTTTAATATTGGTTCTTGTGTACTTGTGTCCTGTCACTAACCATGTTTGTCATCTTAGTAAGTATCCTAGATATTTGTTAGTATATATTTAATGTTTAACTTATTTTCCTTAATATGAAAATTATCTGAAATGACTTTTCAATCCAGATTCTCTTACTTGGTTTTATAATCTTGATCATAAAAGGTTATAGATTAGATGAAAATGAGCAAAGTAAACCTTAACTTATTACACTCTAGGAACAAAGATCTTTGAAAGACTTTTGTGTTCCTACAGTACAAAATAAAAACAAAAGTAATAATAATTAAAAAGCAATACAAATTAAAACAACAAAAATTATAAAGTCTCGTATTCCAAAGTAAATGTAACAACTACAAATAAAATTTATCTAAAATATAATAATTATAAAGTTGAAAATAAGCCCCTAGACATGTGTCTGGTGCACAGTAGGTCCTTAATGCCTTATTGCTTTCCTTCATGGGTTATTAGCTTCAACTTTCAGCATGCAAAAGTGAAATATGTATAGAATAAAGACTTACATAGCATAGTAAATTATTATATCATTATTAACAAACATACAGAAAGTAATGTTTATAAAAAGTGCTAGCTAGCATTCATAGAAATGAGGGAATCTAGATTAAAATTATCTATCAAAAGAATCAGGGGAAAAAAGTGATATAACATCCTTCATAACTAACCCCACTGTGCTGGTGTATGTTTTGCAGCTTTATTGGAGTCATCTAGATTTCTTAGGCAAATAAATATTTAAGAACACTAAATATGTTTTTAGCAACATCTAAATATTCCCTGCAAAATAGATACTACTCACAGAATTAAAACCTAATCCTTCAGTTCCAGTTATTATTTTTTTTTTCTCCCCTATCTGTATAACTTGAATGCACTCTTTCACCATGGCTATGGCATGCAGGGATTTGCTTTGCATGCTAATTTTGAGAGAATGTATTATTTATTATTTTCTCAATAGATCTTACTGGCTATATTTTGTGTTTTGACAGTTTTGGTAAATAAATTTTTTAAAAATCCCCCTTTTCTGCCTCCTCCCCTGCTAGCCTCCTGAACCCTATATGCCAACTTTCAGCCAAAATTTAATCTTTGGAGCTGAGTTTCAATCCATGAAAAACATTAGTTTGTAACAGAAATGCTGATAGGGCTTTAATTATACTGGTGTTAACTGCTCCATTATAAGTACAGATCTGCTGACCTTAACTGGTTTTGCTTTCAGAACATCAAGATACAGCCTCCTTTTGCCAGCATTCATGAACTTCTTATAAATTCAGTAACAATTTAGTGGTAACTGTGTTCCTTCATAGTTTCTTTGGCTGCTAAACTAAATGTTCCTCTCAGATCCTGAATTTTGAGCTCCCTTGTCTGAAAGGAAACTAAGTAGATAATTTAAGCCACTTCATTGTTCTTTAGTCAGAAAAGTATCTCATTCATTCCTGCCAGATCTCTTTCTTATATTTAAAGCTATTTTAGGAAGTCATGTCCTCTTTTTCCTACCTTATCCCTAACTTCTAATATTTATTCCAAGAGCAGTCAACTTGTACTTATTCCGCCTCGCTTCAGTGAAGTTGGAAAACATCTGATCAGCTTCTCCCTGACACCCATTCATAAAGACAACAGTTCAGGCAACCTTTAATCTACTCTTTCGATATTATCTAACCCTTAACTAGTTCACATTGTCTTGTTTTACAGACTTAAAATTATTTATATTCCTTTTTTTGCAAATGGTAGTCTAAAGCAACAGAGCATCGGGCCACTGTCAAGTAGCACATTTTCTGGGATAATTAACAAGATTCCTATTTATATCTGCTAAGAATCTTGAAATAACACACTGTACCCCACAAATATGTACAAGTAAATATTAAAATTTTTTTTTAAATCACAGATTTAAAAAACTCACTTTGATCTCAAACTAGTAAATCCGCATATATTGCAGTATATGCTTCTCAGTATAAAGATCTCAACTTTGAAATATGCCTCAGTACTTCTTAAACATTCTTTTTCAGTAAACCTGTTGTGGGACCCAGGAGTAAGCCTTTGCAGCAAGCACTGTCCCCCTTGCCTCTACCCTCTGAATTCTAATGCAGATGGCGTATGGCACACATGGAGAAGCACTGTTAGACAAGTAAGATGAGATAACTACAGTAATAGACTAACAAAACATTTACAATTCGCTGTGGATAAAGATTTGAGAATTACCCCTGTCCAATGAAGTAGAGTATTTCTCAAAACCTATGTTGTCAAATGTATTATGCTTTATATAAACATACATCAGGGTCCTTGGTGACAAATAACAGAAACTGTCTCTGGTTAACTGAAGAAGAAAGGACATTTGTTGGAAGGCTAGTAGATAGCACATTGAATCATGGAAAATTGGAGAACCAGGCTTGGGAAATAGGCACATATAATGGTAAGAAAAGGAAAGCCAAGAATGAACATAGGAAGGATCAGTTTAGGATGATGTTGCTAAGGGCTGCCACAGTTAGCATGCTTTGCAGAACTGTGGCCCCTTTCTCTCAACCCCATTACTACCTAGAATAGTTTCTTTCTGTTCTTGTATCATTTCCTCACTCTATATAAGATATGAGGTGCAAGGTTTCCCTGGGGTTGGATCTCAAACCACTCCCCTAGGACTCAAGCCCTGCTTCTGAATCCTGATCTCCGGTGGCTTGTAGCATCTATTTTCAGCACAAGCAAATGGAGATTGAGACCACAGGGGGCAGACGTATGTAATGTCAGTGGCCTAGCATACTCAGTGAAAAGGAGTTTACCCCTTTAAGAGAGCACCAAATATATTTGAATACATTCTGTTTATGTGGTGGAATTTGACTAATGTGCATGCTCTAAAAGAAACCAACTGATCATGTACAAGATTGGGTTACATAATTTGGAACCACCTCCTCCTTAGCTAAATATTCATTAGATGTCATGAATATATATAGATAGCCACACTATAAAAGTAGAATCCAGGAAGAATGCAGAGCTGCTGCTCAGTCTCTGGACCCAGCGTGTACTTTGCCTGTGAGGTGTGCATTTCCTTCTTTTTGTACAAAACGCACATTTAGCTTGCTGCTGTTCACTGGACCTAGCCCACATTTTGCCTGTGAAGTCTGTATTTCTCATTCTTTACATTAAACTTGTTTTCCATTTCCACTGTGACTATGCTCTTGAATTCTTTCCTGCGGCAGAGTCAAGAACCTGGCAGAGGATGGGGTGGGTTGAGGTTGGCCATCAGGCCTGCCTAAACCCACTCCTCAGGTAACACTTACACTTTCAAAATTAAGGGGGAAAAAATCCAGTTAGTTAACTAAGTCATATGATCAAGCCTGGCTCCAGGCAGAAATGGCATCTTTTTAATACCAAATCTTGTATAATTAAATGTGGAATATACCAATGTTTATAAAGCAAATATATATCACATGGCCTAGTTTCTTGTAGTTTCAGGTTTAGCCTAACTTCTTAAAAGAACATATAAAATGTTGACCTGGCAAAAGACAGGAAATTTTCCCCAGGCTATAATCTCTGTTGTAAGATAAAGAATTGTAGTACAGCAAGGTTGCTGGCTCAAGGACAGACAAATTACTGATTGATATGTAAAGATGAGTTTCAAGATGGCGGCGGCTGCGGCGGCTGGCGCGGAGTAGCTGAGGTGGAAAAGGTGGCCACTGGGCCTCAGGCAGCCGGGAAGCTTGTGGACCTTCCTCTGGCCATCTCTTAAGGGAGGACTGCTGCTGCTGGCCGGTCGTGGGGGCTCAACGCCACTTTGCCCCCGGCAGGAGAGGCTGCCTCATTTACAGGCAACAGCTTTGAAGTGTGGAGCAGGAAAAGAACTGATTCTTAGCTGCAAAAGCGAGTCTTGAAACAGGGAACACGGCGCCAGGGCTGCTGTGGATGCAGCCAGGATCCCGGAGGCTGGGGCCGCACTGAAGGCGGCCAGCTGCCCTATCCAGGATTCGAGGTTTCAGGCCGGCATTAAAGAAGACTCCTGGGAGCGCCCGAGCGGCGCCGCGACTGAACAGCCCGAGGCGGCAGCGCCGAGAACACGGAAGGCAACAAACCAGAGACAGAGCGAGCGCCCGACCTGGCACAGCACTGTGAGTGATCCCTGGCCCACGCGGCTCCCGCCTGCACCACCAGGCCACTCACTGCCCCGGTGCTGCCTCCATTTTCCCAGGTGCGGGCAGCTCCGCCTTGCTCGGCCATCACTGAGCCCATTTGCTTGGCCTGGCGCGGGGCTTTCCGGAGCCTGCGGGCCGGCCTCCTCTCCCACTCCCTCTGCGGTTCTCTGGTGGGGCTGGGGGTGTGGGGCGTCCCGACCAGTCTTGGGAGGGCTAGGAAGTACGAGCGGGCCGACTGTCACTCCACCACACCCTGGACTCCGGCCCCGGTAAACTTCCTGTTACTGGGAGGCAGATACCATCTCTGCGACCACCAGTTTGGAAAAAAGCCTAACGAATTTCTGGTTGGGAATAGTGTCGTAGGAGAGTTCCCAGGTCCGCTTGAACCTGCCGGAGAGCAGGCTGCAGGCGGGCACTAGACTCGGTTTATACCCGGGGGATACAAAGGTGAACAAGACCCGAGAAAGATCTACACAGTGCTACAAAGGCACCCAGAGAGACCAGTCATCTGTGCCTAGCAGAAACCTGGTAGACTTCGTGGGCGAGGCGGTGCTGAGCAGGGTCTTGAAGGCCCAGCTGATAGAGGAGGGGTGCAGAAGACACACCCCAGCCCAGCACAGTGTGCACAGAGGGGGGAGACGTGCGGCCAGGGAGGCGGAGACTCGACAGAAACCACACACCTGGTGGGGTCGCCACTGCACGATCTGACAGCCTGGGCCAGAGCACACGGAACGGGGAGAAGTCCTGTACAGAAAGTGAAAGCTCAACAGAGATCACACACCCTGTGGTACGTGATCCACCAGCCCAGCAGAGTACAAGCTGACCAGAAAGGTGGATCCCCGGAGAAGCCCAAGACCCGAGGCAACCACACACACAAGACACTAGAGGCCAACTGAGCAGTCACGGCGGGAGCCATACCAAATTGGCAACCACAGCAACATCCTAGTTAGTCATTAGTCTCAAACCGGTGGACTGTGAAACCCCCTGCCACAATGAATAAACACCAAAAAAAAAGACACCAGAAATACAAAAAATCAAGAAAGTACACCACCAAAAGTTAATAAATCTCATACTCTAGATCCTATAGAACAAGAAGCCCTTGAAATAACTGACAAGGAATTTCGAGTGATAATTCTAAGGAAACTGAATGAGATACAAGAAAACTCAGCTAGACCTCATGATGAAATGAGGAAAAGTATACAGGATCTGAAAGAGGAAATATACAAGGAAATCAATGTCCTGAAAAAAAATGTAGCAGAACTTGCTGAACTGAAGAAGTTATTCAGTGAAATAAAAAACACAACGGAGAGTTTAACCAGCAGGCTTGTCGAAGTTGAAGAGAGAACCTCTGAACTTGAAGATGGGCTGTTTGAAATAATACAAGCAGACAAAAAGAAAGAAAAAAGAATCAAGGACATGGAAGAAAATCTGAGAGAGATATCAGACAACCTCAAGCGCTCAAATATCCGAGTCATGGGTATTCCAGAAGGGGAGGAAAATGGAGATTCCATTGAAAACATATTCAACAAAATAGTGGCAGAAAACTTCCCAGGTATAGGAAAAATCACAGATCTTCAGATCCAGGAAGCTCAACGATCTCCAAACGTATTCAACCCAAAAAGGCCTTCTCCAAGACATGTCATAGTCAAATTGGCAAAACTCAGAGACAAAGAGAGAATCTTAAAAGCTGCAAGAGAGAAGTGTCAAATCACCTATAAGGGAGCCCCAATCAGGTTAACATCAGACTTTTCATCACAAACCCTAAAAGCTAGAAAGGAATGGGATGATATTTTCAAAATACTAAAAGACAAAGATTGCCAGCCAAGAATACTCTACCCTGCAAGGCTATCCTTCCGAAATGAGGGGCAAATAGTATATTTCTCAGACAAACAAAAACTGCGGGAGTTCACTACCACAAGACCACCCTTACAAGAAATCCTCAAGGGAGTACTGGGTTTGGTTCCTGAAAAATAACTACCACTGCCATAAAAACCTAAGAAAAATCTAAACCCGCTAGTACAATAAAAATGGCATTCATGAAGAGAAAACAAGCTAACAAAAACACTATCTACAACCTAAGGAACCAACAAACAAAGAAACCAAACAGTAAATCAGAAAGCAAGGAACAAAAGACACCTAAGACAACTAAACAACCAATAAAATGCTAGGAATAAATCAACACCTTTCAATAACAACTCTTAATGTTAAAGGCTTAAATTCCCCAATTAAAAGACACAGACTGGCTGACTGGATCAAAAAGCAGGACCCAACTATATGCTGCCTACAAGAGACCCACCTCACCCATAAAGATTCACACAGACTAAGAGTGAAAGGATGGAAAAAGATTTACCATGCAAACAGAAAAGAAAAACGAGCTGGAGTGGCTATTCTTATATCTGACAAAATAGACTTTAAACTAAAAACCATAAAAAGAGACAATGAGGGACACTACTTAATGATAAAAGGACTGATCCATCAAGAAGACATAACAATCATAAATATGTACGCACCCAATGTTGGAGCAGCCAGATTTATAAAACAAACTCTATTAGACCTAAAGAAGGAAATAGACACTAATACCATAATAGCAGGGGACCTGAACACCCCACTGTCAATATTAGACAGATCATCTAGGCAAAGAATCAGTAGAGAAACACAAGATCTAAACAAGACTCTAGACCAATTGGAATTGGCAGATATCTACAGAACATTCCACCCAACAACCTCAGAATATTCATTCTTCTCATCAGCACATGGATCATTCTCCAGGATAGATCACATATTAGGTCACAAATCAAGTCTCAATAAATTCAAAAAAATTGGAATTATCCCATGTATCTTCTCAGACCACAATGGATTAAAACTAGAAATTAATAACAAACAAAACTCTGGAAACTATACAAACACATGGAAATTAAACAGCATTCTACTTAATGACATATGGGTCCAAGAAGAAATCAAGCAGGAAATCAAAAAGTTTATTGAAACTAATGAAAACAATGATACATCATACCAAAACCTGTGGGATACTGCAAAAGCAGTATTGAGGGGAAAATTTATTGCATTAAATGCTCACTTCAGAAGAATGGAAAGATGGCAAGTGAACAACCTAATACTTCACCTTAAAGAACTAGAAAAACAAGAACAATCCAATCCTAAAGTTAGCAGACGGAAAGAAATCATTAAGATCAGAGCAGAACTGAATGAAATTGAAAACCAAAAAACAATTCAAAAGATCAACGAATCAAAAAGTTGGTTTTTTGAAAAGATAAATAAAATTGACAAACCATTAGCATGGCTAACAAAAAAAAGAAGAGAGAAGACTCAAATAACAAAAATTAGAAATGAAAAAGGCGATATTACAACTGATTCATCTGAAATACAAGGAATCATTCGAGACTACTATAAACAACTATACGCCAACAAATTTGAAAATCTGGAGGAAATGGATAAATTTCTGGACACACACAAGCTCCCAAAACTGAACCGTGAAGACGTAGAAAATTTGAACAGACCAATAACAATAAAGGAGATTGAAGCTGTTATCAGAAGGCTCCCAACAAAGAAAAGCCCAGGACCAGATGGATTCACAGCAGAATTTTACCAAACATTCAAAGAGGAATTGACACCGATTCTTTACAAACTATTCCAAAAGATTGAAACGGACGCAAATCTCCCAAACTCATTCTATGAAGCAAACATCATCCTGATACCAAAACCAGGTAAAGATATAACCAAAAAAGAAAACTACAGGCCGATATCCTTGATGAATATAGATGCAAAAATCCTCACTAAAATACTAGCAAACAGAATACAGCAACACATACGAAAAATTATTCATCACGATCAAGTGGGATTCATCCCAGGGATGCAAGGTTGGTTCAACATACGCAAATCAATAAATGTGATACACCATATTAATAAACTCAAACACAAGGACCATATGATCATCTCTATAGATGCTGAAAAAGCATTTGATAAAGTTCAGCACTCATTCATGACAAAGACCCTCTATAAGTTAGGTATAGAGGGAAAGTATCTCAACATAATTAAAGCCATATATGCCAAACCCACTGCCAATATCATCCTGAATGGGGAAAAGCTGAAAGCTTTTCCTTTAAGAACAGGCACTAGACAAGGATGCCCACTCTCACCACTCCTATTCAACATAGTGTTGGAAGTACTAGCCAGAGCAATCAGAGAAGAGAAGGAAATAAAGGGCATCCAGATTGGAAAAGATGAAGTCAAACTGTCCCTGTTTGCAGATGACATGATCCTATATATCGAACAGCCTAAAACCTCTACAAAAAAACTCTTGGAATTGATAAATGATTTCAGCACAGTAGCAGGATACAAAATCAACACACAAAAATCAGTAGCATTTCTTTTCTCCAATAGTGAACATGCAGAAGGAGAAATCAAGAAAGCCTGCCCATTTACAATAGCCACCAAAAAAATAAAATACTTAGGAATTGAGTTAACCAAGGAGGTGAAAAATCTCTATAATGAGAACTACAAACCACTGCTGAGAGAAATTAGAGAGGATACAAGAAGATGGAAAGATATCCCATGCTCTTGGATTGGAAGAATCAACATAGTGAAAATGTCCATACTACCCAAAATGATATACAAATTCAATGCAATCCCTATCAAAATTCCAAAGACATTTCTCTCAGAAATGGAAAAAACTATTCAGACATTTATATGGAACAATAAAAGACCACAAATAGCCAAAGCAATGCTCAGCAAAAAAAATAAAGCTGGAGGCATAACACTACCTGACTTTAAGCTATACTACAAAGCTATAATAACCAAAACAGTATGGTACTGGCATAAAAACAGACACACTGACCAATGGAATAGAATAGAGAATCCAGAAATCAACCCTCACACTTACTGCCATCTGATCTTTGACAAAGGCACCAAGCCTATTCACTGGGGAAGGGACTGCCTCTTCAGCAAGTGGTGCTGGGATAACTGGATATCGTTATGCAGGAGAATGAAACTAGATCCATACCTCTCACCATATACTAAAATCAACTCAAAATGGATTAAGGATTTAAGTATACACCCTGAGACAATAAAACTTCTTAAAGAAAACATAGGGGAAACACTTCAGGAAATAGGACTGGACACAGACTTCATGAATACGACCCCAAAAGCACGGGCAACCAAAGGAAAAATAAACAAATGGGATTATATCAAACTAAAAAGCTTCTGCACAGCAAAAGAAACAATTAAAAGAGTTAAAAGACAACCAACAGAGTGGGAGAAAATATTTGCAAAATATACATCTGACAAAGGATTAATATCCAGAATATATAAGGAACTCAAACAACTTTACAAGAAGAAAACAAGCAACCCAATTAAAAAATGGGCAAAAGAGCTAAGTAGGCATTTCTCTAAGGAAGATATCCAAATGGCCAACAGACATATGAAAAAATGCTCAACATCACTCAGCATCCGGGAAATGCAAATCAAAACCACATTGAGATACCATCTAACCCCAGTTAGGATGGCTAAAATCCAAAAGACTATGAACGATAAATGCTGGCGAGGCTGCGGAGAAAAAGGAACTCTCATACATTGTTGGTGGGACTGCAAAATGGTGCAGCCTCTATGGAAAATGGTATGGAGGTTCCTTAAACAATTGCAAATAGATCTACCATACGACCCAGCCATCCCACTGTTGGGAATCTACCCAGAGGAATGGAAATCATCAAGTCAAAGGTATACCTGTTCCCCAATGTTCATCGCAGCACTCTTTACAATAGCCAAGAGTTGGAACCAGCCCAAATGCCCATCATCAGATGAGTGGATACGGAAAATGTGGTACATCTACACAATGGAATACTACTCAGCTATAAAAACGAATGAAATACTGCCATTTGCAACAACATGGATGGACCTTGAGAGAATTATATTAAGTGAAACAAGTCAGGCACAGAAAGAGAAATACCACATGTTCTCACTTATTGGAGGGAGCTAAAAATTAATATATAAATTCACACACACACATACACACACACACGCACACAAACCGGGGGGGGGGAGAAGAAGATATAACAACCACAATTATTTGAAGTTGATACAACAAGCAAACAGAAAGGACATTGTTGGGGGGGAGGGGGGGAGGGAGAAGGGAGGGAGGTTTTGGTGATGGGGAGCAATAATCAGCTACAATGTATATCGACAAAATAAAATTAAAAAAAAAAAAAGATATGTAAAGATACTGGAAAATTTCTGTAGGGAGAGAGAATGTTTGCTAAGATCAAGCTTTTGTTGGTGGATCAAGTTAACCTCTTGCAAGTTGCGTTATGGAATGTCACCTTGCTTGTTTTGCTGAATGTTACCAGCCTCTGTTGTTAAACTTGTTAAACTATTACCCCACCTATGTTCATTTTCTGTAACTTCCTGGTCTGGAGAATAAATGTGGTAAGAGAACCCCAGTTCTTGGTTAATTTCCCAAACAAAGGAATGCCTTGCTCTTGAGGTTCTGGGAAATTAACCCCTTTGGGTCTTCTCACTGCTCAGAAGAGATGGGCTTTGAGTAATCCTTTGTGGCTCCATTACCCAGGGGAAGAGGGGTAACATATCAACAAAAGCGACAATTAAATGTTGTGAACAGATGACATGGCCCACTAAAGCTGCGAACTCTGAATGCAAAGCATGGAGAAAATAATTGATACATATAGAATCACAGTAATTTTCTGATGCAGAGAGTCTTCTTGTCCATTACAATAAAGAAATAGGAGTCCAAAGGTTTAAGGGACTTTTTCCAGTGACACTTGATAAGGGAATCCATGCTTTTTATCTTCTCATTAGACAGCACTAAAATAAATTTTTGTAACACATAACCAAGAAACAAAACTAAATTAATTCTCGTTCATTAAAAGATATTCATAATATCTTTTGTAGAATAATCATTTCAAACATAAATTGAATGTTATCTATAATTCAGATTAGCTGTACAAAATTTTATTTGTTTTTACTTTAGGTATCTGTCAAAAACTCCATTATCAACAATTTTATGCATCATTTATAGTTGCATTATTCAAAATCAACTAGTTTCAGTATCAACTACCCACACATGGGTACTGAGCAGTTGAAGCACAGCTGATCCAATGGATAAGTGGATTGGAAGACTTCATGTAAAAAAAATAAAATAAAATATTTCTGAATATTTTTATATTAATTACATGTTGCAGCAATAATGCTTTAGATACATTGGATTAGATAAAATTTATTATCAAAATTCACTTCACCTGTCTCTTTTTGCTCTTCCTGTGAATAAGTATCTTGCATTTGTGGCTGGCAATTGTCACAGAAAGTTCAGAAACTTCTCAATGAATGACTCATATAAGTCAAGATCAAGATATATGAGAGGGTATTGAATCATAGAATTTAGAAAATAGATTTGAAAAAATAAAAGTCTAAAGGAGTAACTTGTTATACACAGGATGTCACTGAAAATATGTGGCATGGATGTAAGATATAGGAAATTTTAGGACACAAGGTAATAAAAGATACAATATCAAACTACATGGATATTATTTTCTCCATAATGAATTCTAATAATCAGGTGGCAGGTATTTATGCTCTGTTTCCCTCCATAAGGCTTTGTCAACATCTACTGAAGCATAACAGGAGGAGAAAGTGCAAGGAGAAGGGAGAAGGAAGAGAGACTGAAAGGACAAGAAAAGGAAGACAGGGAGTGGAAAGGAAGCAAAAGACAGCAAGGGGAAGTAGGAGAGGAAGGGAAGGAAAAAGGAAGAAAGAAAAGGGAAGAAAGAAGTAAAGGGTAGAAGAATGGAGAGAAATACATTTCCGTTGTTTGCTATAATCCAGCTTCCACTGGAGCTCAGTTATCCATGATATTCCTGAAGGTCATGTACATTTCCTTGCTTACCAGCTGTTTATGGTTGAGGTAGTTTAGAGAGGTTGTAAACCACAGTGACTCAAACTTTCTTCTCTTCTTGTTTCTCTTTCTTTCTTTCTTTCTTTTTTTCTTTCTCTCTCTCTCTCTCATATAATCAAGGTCAACTTAAGGGTAGCAAAAGATTGAACCATATTAAGAAAGTTAAAGATTTTTTTTAAATTTTATTTTACTTCTCAATATACATTGTGCTTGATTTTCATGCCCCTTTACCTGTTCCTCTCCACCCCCTCCCCTCCCCTCCACATCATATCTGTTCACTTGACTTAAAAAGTTCAGGGAGTTTTTGTGACTGTTGTGTCTTCTTCCCCCCACCACCTTTATTTGTTTGTGTGTATAGTTATTTATTTATTTTTAGCTCCCACACATACATGAGAACATGTGGTATTTCTCCTTCTGTGCCTGACTTGTTTCACTTAATATGATTTTCTCTAAGTCCTTCCATGTTGCTGCGAATGCTAGTATCCTTCTTTTTTATAGCAGAGTAGTTTTCAATTGTGTAGATATACCACAGTTTCCTTACCTGCTCATCTGATGATGGATATTTGGGCTGGTTCCAGCTCTTGACTATTGTTAATAGAGCTGCAATAAACATTGGAGTACAGGTATCCCTTTGGCATGGTGATTTCCATTCCTTTGGGTATATTCCCAACAGTGGAATAGCTGGATCATATGGTAGATCTATACATGATTGTTTGAGGAACCTCCATAACATTTTCCATAAAGTCTGCACCATTTTGCAGCCCCACCAACAGTGTATGAGAGTTCCTTTTTCTCTGCAACCTCCCTAACACTTATCATTCTCAGTCTTTCAGATATTAGCCATCCTAATGGGAGTGAGATGGTATCTCAAAGTGGTCTTGATTTGCATTTCCCGGATGCTGAGTGAAGTTGAGCATTTTTTCATGTGTCTATTGGCCATTCATATATCTTCCTTTGAAAAATGCCTATTCAGTTCCTTTGCCCATTTTTTAATTGGGTTATTTGGTATTTCTTGCTGTAAAGTTGTTTGAGTTCCTTGCATATTCTGGATATTAATCCTTTGTCAGATGTATATTTTGCAAATATTTTCTCCCACTGTGTTGGTTGTATATTTACTCTGTTGATGATTTCTTTTGCTATGCAGAACCTTTTTAGTTTGATACAATCCCGTTTGTTTATTTTTCCTTTAGTTGACTATGCTTTTGGGGTCCTATTCATGAAGTATGTACTCACTCCTACTTCCTGGAGTGTTTCCCCTATGTTTTGTTTAAGGAGTTTTATTGTTTCTGGATGTATATTTAATTCTTTAATCCATTTTGAGTTGATTTTGGTATATGGTGAGAGGTATGGGTCTAGTTTCATTCTCCTACATATGAGTATCCAGTTTTCCCAGTGCCATTTGTTGAAAAGGCAGTCTCTTCCCCAGTATGTAGATTTGCTGCCTTTATCAAAGATCAGGTGGCTGTAGGCATTCGGGTTAATTTCTGGGTTCTCTATTCTATTCCATTTATCTGTGTGTCTGTTTTTATGCCAGTACCATGATATTTTGTTTATTATAGCTTTGTAATATAGTTTAAAGTCAGGTAGTGTTATGCCTCCAGCTTTATTTTTTTTGCTCAGGATTGCTTTGGCTGTGTGTGGTCTTTTGTTATTCCATATAAATATCTGGATAGCTTTTCCATCTCTGAGAAAAATGTCATTGGAATTTTGATGGGGATTGCATTGAATCTGTAGATCACTTTGGGTAATATGGACATTTTCACAATGTTAATTCTTCCAATCCAAGAGCATGGCATATCTTTCCATCTTCTTTTGCCCTCTTTAATTTCTCTCAGCAGTGGTTTGTAGGTCTTTGTAGAGATTTTTCACATCCTTTGTTAGCTTTATTCCTAAGTATTTTATTTTTTTGGTGGCTACTGTAAATGGGCTAGCTTTCTTAATTTCTATTTCTGCATGTCCTCTGTTGGAGTATAGAAATGCTACTGATTTTTGTGTGTTGATTTTGCACCCTGCAACTTTGCTGAAATCGTTTATCAACTCTAGGAGTTTTTTTCTAGAGGCTGTAGGCTGTTCAATGTATAGGATCATATCACCTGCAAACAGGGACAGTTTGACTTCATCCTTTCCAATCTGGATGCCCTTTAATTCCTTCTCTTCTCTGATTGTTCTGGCTAGTACTTCCAACACTATGTTGAATAGGAGTGGTGAGGGTGGACATCCTTGTCTAGTTCCTGTTCTTAAGGTTAAAGATTTTTTTAAAATCTTACCTTTTCTATCTCCAAGACATTTCTATTCATTTCCCTCTCTCATTGAGACTTCTTCTGAATTGTGATATATATGGAATAATTAAAAGAATAATAATATGTATTAAGTTTTATATAACCTCTATTTCCTGGACAACATTCTCCTCACCTTAACCTTTGCTATATATTTCTGTTTGGCCTTTTAGGGTAGATTTGGACACTCCCCCCATGTCCTTGCTACTACTAGAAATGAAATACCTAAATATGCTTGGAGGAAATGGTATTGCATGAATGTGTCTTGAATAAAATATAAACAATTGAGCTTATACCTTTTAATGTCTGTCTTTCATGATAGTGAAAGAAAGATATAGGAAGAAGGGCACTGCTAACTGAAAATAAGTGTGTCACTTAGAGAAAAGAAGAGAGTTTGAAGAAAATGTCTTTAAATATATGCTTTGAATATTTTCAGGTAATATGCAAGTGATTTGTGGAAACATTGTTGAAAAATTATAGTTATGCAAATAAATCTACTTGTAAACAATTTGAGATATACACATTTGTAATTCTTTTATATTTTTTCTATTTTGCATATGCTCATTTTAATAGAAGCCTCTTGATGTTTTAATTTAAATCTTGACAGTTGTACATTTTGCTCCATCAATTTTATTGTTAAAAATTTTTTAAACATCGATTATAACCAATGTATATGCAAAAATTCTCACAACAGTCTTGCTTATAATATTGAAAAACTGGTAGCAAACTGAATGATCAACAGTGAGAGTGAGGTTAATTATTTGGAAAATTTAATAATTAGAATATTACTAATTATTAAAGTATACATAGAAAATAACAGAATATTCATGGAAGAGCAAGTTATGAAATGATGTGCTATAGCATCAAAATTATGTTTCTCCACATGTAAATGTTTTGTATATATTATATATGCACATTATATGCTATACTTTTACTAATAGAAGTTCATATCAGAACATATTAATAGTTGTTTACTATAGCTAGTGGGATCATAAGTGCTATTATTTATTATTATTTTCTATATATTTCACCATTCAAAAAATATATCACTTTAAAAATTAGAATAAAAAATAGTTTGTTTTATAGGAAAAAATAAATATAGTAAACACAATAGAGCATATTCTGGTATTTCCATGAGGACAACAATACAGTTTTTTATGAAATTAATGTCAAAACATTACTTAGAAGGCTAATAGTATTGGTTTGGTATAAAATATTAATAAAGGGCCTACTATAAACAGTTTTCTATAATTTTTACCAAGTGATTAACCATTTCTTTCATTACATCATTACTGAACTTAGTATATACCACTTTTATTGTATATACCATTATGTTGAAATAATTTTTTCTTGTGGCTCTTTATTCTTTGACTATAAACGTGTTGCAAGGGAATACGTGCCTAATTTTTCTTCCTATACTCAGTGTTAGCACAGTTTCTGATATAAGACGTAGACAAATGTTTGTTGAATGAAAAATTAAGTGAAAAACTGAGCAAGATAGATAAAAATTCCATAAGAAATAAGTTCTATAAGGCAATGATAATATCTAATGTAAGACAAAGATATGACTCTTACACTTAACAGATATCATGTTTCCTTTGGTTTAAGATGGTTGCTTATTTTTAAGTCTTTAATGTCAAATGATAAGGGTCAATGGAACAGTTTTACAATGCTGCTAGTTCTCTCAAACTTCAGCTAGGTTGCAACTCACTTAAGTCCATTAGGATAGACCAGGATTTCTTGACCTCGGAATTATTGACATTTTAGGACAGATAATTCTTTGTTGTGAGTAGCTGCTCTGTGCATTGCAAGATATTTAACAGTATCTTTGATATCTACCCACTAGATGCTAGTAGCACCTTTCCATCCAAGTTATGACAACTGCAAATGTCTTACATTGCCAAATGTCCGATAAAAATTGCCTCAGAATGAAAAGCACTAGGCTCTATCAAACTGTCTATCTAAAAGCTCAGGATCTATTGAGATGTCTTGGCATGGTCATTGAGAACTGGGTATCCACTTTCACCAAGGATAAAATGTAAGTAGAGGTATAAGTTACTACAGGAACCAGTTTAACACGAAATAGAAGAGATACAAAGCTGAACATCTTAACAATATCTTTTTTCCTTCCCTTGTCTTAAAGTGTCAGTTCAGATTCAGTGGTTGTTTAGAATTTGTTTAAGAATACTTTCCTCATACTGGGTGCAATGAGGATGATATAACCACTGAATTCTGGCGTATAAATATTTTTTTCTTCCTGGGAGGTAAATGAAAACTTGGTTAATTATGAGATTTTTGGCTTGCAGTCCTTTTTTTCCTTAGTTATCAATAAATGTTGTTACAATTTCCCTTTTCATATAAAGCCCCAGGAAGTTTGATTGCAGTTCACTTTTTCATTTATAATTATTTTATTTCTAACGTAAGGTATTTAACAAGAATGTGTGTAGATATGAAAGCTTTCTCATTAACCTACCAGTGATTCCTATGTGCAGCATTATGTCTCCTAAAAGGAAATGTTTTTTGATTATTTGATTATGTTCTTCCTTCAATTTAGTCTTTTTTTTTCCCCCTTCTGGAGCTTAAATTATGCACATTAGATTCCTTGGACCTATTCTCCAAATCTCCTCTCTGCTCCTCATGCATTCCATCTCTTGGTATTTTTCCTCTTCGGTTAGAGATATTTTTTCCAGGTCTCGAATATGTATCAACAGCCACACTGTCCTTAAATTCATCTATTTAGGTTTATTTTCTTAATTTCAAAATTGCATTTTTAGTTTCAGGAAATATTTTTCTCCCGTAACTTTTTTCTTATTATGGTTTAACTCTTGTTTACATGTTCCTTCCTCCAAGTAGTCTTCTATGAAACCTCTCTTTTTCCCCTGGAGTTATTCTTACCTCCATTTTTTGAAACTTTCACACTGCAACACCTGCATATCTGAAACCTCCCATATATATGCAGTCACTTTAAAAGTTTACTTACATTTCTACTTAGATGAGAAAACAAAATGAAACAGTCTTATTTTTTTTCTTTGTCCATACCCCATTAAGAAATGAAGATGAAATAAAGTTGGCTATTATCTATCTCAGCATCTTCAGTTTAAATATTCCACTTCATTTTAAAACAGGCCATACAGAAAATAATTAGGCAACTCAAGTTTGTATTTTTTTTCCTTCCACTCAGATTTCCTCTTCCCCTCTCTGAAGTAAAGTCTGATGCTCTTCCTCAAAGACAAAAACTTTTGTAATTTTTTCACTTGTTCTAGAATGTTATGTAAATTGGATTGTGCTTTAGATAAGTGGAATTACTCTCTGTGTCCAGTTGCTTTCACCCTTCATAATGTTTGTCAGATCCATCTGTTTTGTGTGACAGTAGTATGTCCATTTTTATTGCTAAGTAGTATTCCATTATGTGAATATACCTCAATTTGTTCATGCACTCTCCTGATAGATACTATGTCTTTCACATTTTAGGAATTTATCACTAAAGATGTTAAGATACTTCTTTTGTGCACATATATTTGTATTATCTTGGGTAAGAATCTAGAATAGAATTGCTGGATCACAGGACAAGTGCATTTTAACTTTATAAGAAATACCCAAACCTTTTTAAAAAGTGATTATATATATTTTTTTTTCAATTATACCAGTGATGAATGAGACTTCTGGTTGTTTACTGCCTGTGTTAATATTTTCTGTGCTAAGTCATTTAATTTTGGAATTATGGTGGTGGCATAGTGGCAACTGAATACAGTTTTAATTTGCTTTTCCCTGATGACTACTGAGGTTGAGCATTTTTTTTTATATGAACATTAAGCATCATACCTCCCTGTGAGTGTGTTTTCACATCATTTGTTCACGTTTTATTGGGTTGTCTTTTATTATTGAGTCTAGAAGGTCTTTGTGTATTATGGATAACAGTCTTGGTTGAAGATACATTTTTGACAATATTTTCTCCCAGTTTGTCTTGCCTTTTCATTTTGATAATAGTGTCTTTTGATGAGCAAAAGATTTTAATTTTAACAAGTCCAATTTATTGTCTTTTTCCTTTCACAGTTAATGCTTTCAGTAACTTGTCTCAGAAATCTTTGTTTAGTCATATTTTCTTCTGGAATCATTATAGTGCAGATAAGCCCCAACTTACATGATTCAATTTATGATTTTTGACTTCACAATGGTGGAAACAAAACAAACTTTCAATTTTGAATTTTGATCTTTCATCAGTCTAGTGATATGTAGTAGGGTACTCTTTGCTGATGCAGGAGCCACAGCTCCTACTCAGCCGTGCAAGCAGATGGCTAAAAAACCGAGACTGTCGAATACAGTGTGCTGTATTCAATAAATTACATGGGGGTATCCAATACTTTATTATAAAATAGGCTTGGGATTAGATGATTTTTCCCAATTGTATTTTAATGTTTAAGTGTTCTGAGCATGATTAAGGTAGGCGGGGCTAAGCTTTGATGTTTGCTAAGTTAGGTGTACTAAATGCATTTTCAACTTACTCTATTTTCATTTTACAATAGGTTTATTGGTATATAATCCCATTGTAAATCGAGGAGCATCTGTATTAGTATTTATACTTAGGTCTATGAATCATTTTAAATTAAATTTTGTGAATAGTGTAATATGGGGATCAAGGTTGATTTGTTTTTCCAAATGGCTATCAGTTGTTCCAGCACCATTTATTGAAAATACTTTGTTTTTTCCATTGAATTATTTTAGCATCATTGCTAAAATGAATTAACCATGCATACATTGGACTGTTTCTGTAATCTTTATTGTGTTTCATTGATTCATTCTACTTTCCTTAACCAGTGCCACATTATCTTAACTACTTTATCTATCCAGTGGTCGTAAATTTATGTGATGTAAGTCCTCTTTCCTCCTCCTCCTCTTCATTTTTCTTCAGTTTTATTTTGGCTACACAGTGTACTTTGTAGTTTTTTATAAATTCAGAATACTTCTCATTTTTTTAAAGAGCCAGCTGAGTTTATGATTGGAAATGTGTTATATTTGGGGGAAGAATTAATATGTTAATAATATTTTGACTATGATCTCATGAGCATAGTTTACATTTCCATCTGTTTAAGTCTAATTTAATCTATTTTAATAAAAAATTATTCTAAAGATTTTTTCGTTTTGATATATTTTGTTAACAATAGCATTTTTCTGTTTCATCTCCTATATTTTTCTTCTACTGTGTAACTTATGTATGTTTATCATACCTTGCTTTATTTGCTTATTAGTCATGATAGCCATTTTTTTAGAGTCCTGAGGAATTTTTAGGTTGGCAACCATATCACCTACTAGTAAGAAGAGTTATACTTCCTCCTTTACAATCTGTTTATTTGTTGTAACATCTGGGTAGTCTCAGGCCAAGTTTCTATTAATTGTTTTTTCTCTTCACATCAACACTTTCCTGTTTTTTCATGTTCTAAGAGTTTCTAACTGTATACTGGACACTTTGAATGGTATATTGCAGAGACTCTGGATTATGTTATGTATTCCTGAAGAATGTTGATTTTCTATTTGTTCATTTGTTCAGTTGTTTTGTTTCTGTTTTTTCTTTTCTTTTCTTTTTGATTTAGTAGGCATTTAAATTGGTTGAAATCAAATTCAAAATTCTGTCACCCCTGCTATTGAAGGCACCTGAAGTCCTTTCTAGTTTTATTAGCCCTCTAGAGTTCCTTTCCACTAGGACTACTGGGATTTTCCCACTTCTTTGTTGTTCAGGGGTTAACCAAGGATAACAGCAAAACTTAAATATAAAATTTGAGCCCCCACCTCCCATGACCCTCTACTCTCCTTGATTTTCTCTCTCACTTTTCAGCTGTTCTGGGAAAACCAAATTTCATCTGCTAATTCATAAGGCCAGTAACAGTAAGCTTTAGTGAGCTTTCTAATCGAATTTAGCTTACCTGATATAAGTTAAACTGGGTAGTATCCTAGGAGGACACACACACACACACACACACACATAAAATAATGTAAATTTTTTCCCACATTGTTCCCTTCTAAGGTTCTAATACCACCCCATTTCTGTCTATTTTCAGTGCCTTTAAATAATTATTATGCATATTTGTTTACAGTTTATAATTGTTATCTGTGGGTGTCTGATTGAATAGAAGTTACCTGACATTACTGGAATCAGAATTCCTCTTTCTGTATTTTTATATTGGACTTTTAAAAATTAATTAATAATTTTCTTAGTAATGCTTTCCTAAAATGTTTGATATTCTTTGGTTACTCTGTCATATTTATACTGGGTTGAAAGGTGGACCCCCCCAAAAGATATGTCCACTCAGAACCCATGAATATTAGCCTTATTTGGAGGAAATTTATTTGCAGATATAATTAAGTTAAGGATTTTGAAGTGATCATCCTGGATTATCCGGGTGGGCCCTAATTCTAATGGCTGGTTTTCTTACAAGAGAAATGACAGGGAGATTTGAGACACACAGAGGAGAAGGACGTGTGAAGATGGAGGCAGATATTGGAGCTATGCAGCCACAAGTCAAGGAACACCTTGGAGCCACCAGAATCTGGAAGAGGCAAGGAAGAATTCTCCCCTAGAGCCTTTGGAGGAAGAATAGCCATACCGATATCTTGATTTCAGACTTCTTGCCTCCAGAGTTGTGACAAAATTAATTTGCACTGTTTTAAGACACCCCAGTGTGCTGTGATCTATTGCAGCAGCCCTAGAAAACTAAAACCATATCTAAGAATGAGCCATAAAAGGCTGACTACTAGCTATGTGTGAATATGTTGCGATATGTTGTTGTAGGCTGAATAATTATCCTACAACATTCAATTGTCAGAAAGAGAGAATACTTTTACTCTGAGGCAACAAGACCTGGACGAACTATTTTATTTTCCCTATGACTTTTTAAATCTAAATTATCTAGTAAAGAATACACAAATATTGTTCTAAAGGTAAATGACTCAAAGAGATTCAGCCCTCCTATAGGAGTGGAGAATATGTACGGTCACTTGTGGGTTTTTTTCTTTTTCTGTTTTTGTTTTTGTTTTTTGGTGCATTTCTAATTAATTTTCACGTATCAGTTCACATGCTTTGTAAGTAACCAAAGATGTTCTTAATTACCTAGAATTCGAGAATCATTTTGTTCCTTTTCCTTTACCTTTTTTTTTCCTTTTTCCTGTTGTTGTTGTTCTCATTTATAGGTATCTTGGTGCTGCGGATTGAATATCTGCTCCCAACTCATTGAAACTTATATTGTATCCCCCAAAGCACCAGGTATTGGAAACTTGGCCCCCACTGTGACAGTGCTGAGAGAGTGGGAAGTCCTATTGTGATAACTGAAAGATGGGTCCTTGAGGAAGTGATGGGCTTGTAAGGGCCATACCCTAGTTCATGGGCATGGTTCTGAGGGTTTAAAAGGAGAGCATATGAGAGCCTCTCTCTTTACTCCACCGTTTTTTGCAATGTGAGACCCTTGCATTGCTGTAAAGTCACCACCAAAGAACACCCTCACCAGGTGTATTCCCTGGACTTTGGATTTCCCAGCCTCTGAAACTGTAAGCAATAGATTTTGTTTTCTTACAAATTACCCAGTTCCAAGTATTTTATTATAAGCAGCAGAAATGGACTAATACACTTGGGAAGGAATAGATTCAAATAAGGCCATTTTACCATCTCAGGAGAAAATACTGCAAGACATTTATGTACATTATCTCATTAAATATTCAAAAAGTTATGCCCCATTTTATAAACAAAAAGACTGAGATTTTAAGTAACTTGCCCAAATATACACAACCAGTAAGTGACAATTCCAGAATTCTAGTTCAGGGCTGTCTTCACCACTATTAACATTTCTCTACCTCATATTGTTTCAGTAAGCATTTAATGAATACTAAATATATACCAGTCAATAAATATTAATATCTAACATTTTTCTAGATACTATGAAAAATAAGGGGATGGACAACATGGTGTTTCTCTCTTCAAGGTGTCTGTAGTCAAATGGTGGAATATAAGGATATTAGAAATTTTATTCTATAAAAATTAAGAGTAATTTATACTTATATTATGTCATAATTGAGTATCCTGGAAAATGTGTTTTTACATGAATAATAATGATATCACATAGAAAATAATACCCTAAAATATTTATAATTTGTTTCCAGAAACAGAAAAAATTTTTCCATGTATTCACCTATTGGTCTAGTGCTATAATAACCAGAGCTACCAAAGCTACCCAGTACTTCTGGCAGTCTGAGTCTGCCTGCACCATATCTGAATTTCTTACTTACCATTTATTATACTGCTAATAAAAACAGTATAAAATACTATCTTGTCACATTAAATCTGCAGTAGAAATCTTGTTATATTTTAAGAAATAATTTAACATTTTATTGCCTGAAATATTGGTGTAGAATGAGGTTTACCACCATTTCTGTGAGCTGCTAACTAAAAATTGCTTGAACTAAAAGTTGCAACATTAACTTCACGGAAAAACCTTTTTGGCTTTTTATAGCACAAAGGAGCATGGTGTGCTTAGATGCCTTTTGAATAAATCGATATAGCACAGCCATGGCTCAGGATCCCACGTAATATTGGCAAGTCATATGGTGATGCTCCTGGCTAAGTATAGCACTTCAACTCTACAAAAAAATTGTAAATGTAGTGAACAATCTTAAAAAGTTGAATGAAAATGAAGAAATCAGACCGTTGTCATTTCTTTAAAATAGTTAACATAAAAATGTCAATACTACGGTAGCCTAGTTTGAAGAAAAAAAATCTTTTATATTTGCATGAAGTCATTAAATGTTGACTTTTGTTCCTTAGAATTTCTGTGGTTTAGACTGTTAGCAGGGTTTTATCTACAGCCAGTCTAGGGTATTTTTGTGTGTCAATAAAAGAAAAAAAAGGCTTTAAAAATCCTCAATTGTTACTGAAAAACTGCTCTTCCTTTCCCTATAATACTGTTTTCAATATATTAAAATATATTAAGACATAAGACTAGATTTGTTAATCCTATTTAAAATATATGGAATCAAGGTTTAAGGTGAATGACATTTACCACTTAAGTTTTTTTTTAACCCCATCTTTATTCTAAACTTTCTTAGTGGCAGGAAAGAAGCTTTTGTTTTATAATATATATGTATTCTGTGATATGTCATATGAAAAAAATAAGTTTTCTGTACTCTTCCATCTTAAGTTAAACATACATGTATATTTTAAGTTGTCTTTACAACCAATAATGTAGAAAATCTCCAGAAATAAGAAATTCTCATGATTTTTAGAAAACATCTTTAAAATATTCATTTTTATCAGGAATGAGATAAAGACAATTCAAAAAAAGCTGTTTAATACTCAGTTCCATAAAAGTTCACCCCGTGACCTTCTCCATTCACTTGTTTTTTCCAAATACTTCACCATTGTTATATTAACTTCCTGCTCAACAACTTAAGATTCTTATGCTATTTATTTAGAAGTTAGAAACTTGCAAAGAAATATACTATGTCAAGTATTACCACTCCCAATTTTAATTCCAGTGCTGAGGCCCCCATTTTGGTAATTTTATTAAGGAAAAAATCATGATAAAGGAAGGAGGAAAGAAGGAAAGAAGAAAAGGAAGAAGGAGGGAGGAAGGAAGGAAGAATTTGATCATATGTAGAATCTCCAACGGGAAATGGAGGACATCACTGATAAACAGCTCAGATTTAGTTTGGGGAATATCACGTACCTATCTCCTTGATAAAAGGGGGAAAAAATGTACCCACACTATTTTCCTCAAGACTTAGGTTACCTCATCTAAAATGCTCTAAGTGATTATACTTAACACTGGGTTGTCTGGAACAAAGAGCAGAATGACATTAGAAGGTAAATTATCAGTAGTATAGGACAGAGTGGTTTTTCAGATTCTGCTGTAGTGCTGCTACAAATTTTCTGCTTTTAAACCTTTAAGAGCATGTGTGTGTGTGTGTGTGTGTGTGTGTGTGTGTGTGTGTGTGTGTAGTTTATGGCTTCTGTTTCAGATGGCCTACTTTAAAAGAAAATATTAGAGTAAAATCTGGTACATCTGAATCACTATAGAATTAAAATATGATGTTCACACAGGTACATTAATAAATATACATTAACAAAGACAAAAATTTCCTCGGTGTCAGCTGTTGGCTTACATGGCTCAGAGAGACATTGCCTTTGGCCTTAAACGTACAGAAGAAGGCACCATCTCTGTTTCCCCATGACTATGCTCGCCCACACTTTCTGAGAGAAAGATCATCTCTTACTTTAATCTTTAATCTTTGTATTTCATAATAATACCAAAAAAAGTTTCCTCACAAAAGTTTATGGAAAGTAAAGAGATAAGGATTAGATTTAACCAACAAAGGCCACAAGCTTTAATCTAGTAATTAGATTAGCTAATCACTGGCAAACTGAAACCTGTTTTATAGCATTTTTTCCTTGTCAGACATGCCTTTGACTCTTGCAGATTGCAGATTATGTACCAATTAGCCAACCAAGTTTGTCACTGACATTCATTTATGTATATTCTAGTTTTAAATATTAAATAATTGAGATACCAAAAATGGAGTAGTAAAAGAAATTCAGAACCTATACTCAGCCTTGTTTCCAATCCTGAAGTCTTGAATATTTCAAACAAGTTTCTGCATAACAACTCTTCCTTGTGAAATTGCTGTGATAAATCTCACACAGGAATTTGCATTTTACGCACTGAACTTTTGCTCAAACAAAAACTTCCCCACTCCGACTTCAGTAAATTCTTGAAACTGGGGATTTGTTTGCTACAAAAGTTCTTTAAAAATGACCTGGGAGAAAGCATGAGCTTTGAAGTCAGACAGATAAGGGAAAAATTTCAAGTTCTGCCACTTACCAAGTCAAGTATTTTGAGGAAGACATTTGACCTCTGTGGGTCACAATTTTTTTATATGCCAAATAATAAAATGATAATAAATGTAATAACTTACTTTCCAGATTGTTGTGGGGACTATACTGCAGGTGGACAGGTCAAAAACCATATCACGTCACCCTCTGACGTTTATAGTGTCCAAATCAGCCTTATTTTATCAGAAATCTAGGTGTCTACCACCTTTTCTATATATGAAGGTACTTTAAAATGTTTGTGGAAAATAGAATTTAAACAATAGAATAATGCAAATATTTTAATGAAATTTTTGAAGTAGCCTTGTACAAGAAATAGACCAATCATTCATTTCTGCGTCACATCAAGGACGTTAAGATTGGCCTCTGAAGAGATGGCCAGTTACTCACTTGGTTAGAGCATGGTGCTGATAACACCAAGGTCAAGGATTTGGATCATCACCAGCCAGCCTCCAAAAAAAAATGGCCTCTGAGTCATAAGCAATAGTTTCTAAACCACAATGTATTGCTTAGCAAATGAGGCAATCTCAATTCTTAATTCACCTAGCAATAAGCCCACGAATTAAACCAGAAAACAGTGGATGGCTGCTCTCTAAATTGAAGAATACCAAAAGCAAACTTTTCTTTATTCAGACAGGCTACTTTGATTATCAGAAGATTCTTATAAGAGACAGTAAAATTATGTAATATTATGTTTGATTTTAAGCTCTGACTTTTCTCTGAATTCAGTCAGCAATTTATACCTCCTTTCCCGTATATCAAAAACTATATTTTCCTTTAGAATCAAAGAGCTGCTCCTTAATACTAATAAAAGTGTAAAGGTTGGGGTAAGTGGTTTCCATCAGCCAGGATATCAGTCTTCATGCCTACCCTTATATATGAAAACCAAAATACTTAGTTATAAATATCTAAATAGTGTAACTCTAACATTATTAAGCCTTTCAATTTTTGCTTTTTCTAAAGAAGTTGTTCTTAAGGTGTGGTAAGAAAACACTTGGGGGTTCCCAGGAACTTATAGGCAGTTTGCCAAATCCTCCCTTTTCAGACTACATTTCTGCATGAGAATGGACTTTCTTCAAATACTTTGACTAAAGCAAGATGTCACACCATATTGAATGCTAAAGCAGGTACGAGAATCTAGCTGTCTTCTATTAAGCAAGATATTAAAGAAACTGTTAAGCTTTAAAACAATTCCACTCTTCTTACTGATATTTGGCATCGAAAATAGAAGTAATTTTCTTTTAAAAATATTATTTGAATTAACATATAAGAGGGTTTTATTGCTATTTATAAAGAGAAATAACTATTTTAAAATTTCTGATTTAACTTCGTTTGGTAAATATAAATGTATATGTGGCACATAAACAAAACCACTTTGAGGGTACTAAAAAATTTGAGTCTAAGGGGATCCTGAGTCCAAAAAGTAACAGTTTCTAAATTCAAACAATCTGATGCCTATATTCTATCTTTTTTTGTATTTCTTCTGCCAAAGGCTGACATCTTAATTTACTTAGGCTATTATAATCATAATACCAAGACCACATAGGAGTACAAAAGTTTGTAGTTTTAAAATGCTCTTATATTCATCATCTCATTAAAATCTACCCCAGTCTACGAGATGGATGTAGTTAAGATTTGCCATCATCTTAAAGATGATAAAAATAAATTGTAAAATGTAGCTAGGTCACTTAGATTGCCAACCAGTAAGTAGCAGAGTTAAAATGAAAGCCATGGCACATTGAGCCATAAACAACAAAACCTCTCATTTAAGCCTAAAATTCAATCAGATGCCAAATCTCAAAATTTTTCCCCATTACGCTCCCAAGGTTACAGTTAAGTTTACATCTACAAAGCAATTCCCTGAAGGGACATCAACTTTTACATTTTTAGTGAAAAGAATGTCTACTAAAAACATATAAATAAACACATTTCTAGAAAGATTGAAATAACCCAAAAGCTTTAGCCGAAACTCTTAATGGGCTTTGATGTAAATTTTATGGGCCAAAAGTTTTATCCTCCCCTCTTTGTTCCTCCACCATGAGTCTCAGTTCTAGATGTAGCATTGAGAACTGCTATGCATTTCTGCTGCGTAAGCTACTTTTCAGTTTGGATTTTCATGATATACTATTACTTGCTTTTAGCATCCCATGGAGGTCTAAAACTCCTGGGTAATAATTCACCTCATTTTCAAACTCTTGGTGGTTTAAATACCTAATTCTATAAGGTAAATTGTAGAGAAGACAGTCTGTTTATTTTTGAGTAAAGTTCATTTACTTACAAGTAACATGGTTTCCCCAAAGATCTTTTATCTCTGAGAGGTAAAGAGATAATATGATTTTGCTACTCCATAATGATGATTATAAATTGTCTACTTTGGGCAGTGTATTGTGTTAGCTTTTCCCAAAGAACTTTAGAATTTTTACATTTTAAATGCTAATGTTACTTATTTTCCGTGTGTGTGTGTGTGTGTGAGATTTATATTATATTTAATGCCATTTTTTCCATGAACTTTCTGAAGTATCCTAGTACAATGTTTTACAGATATGCAATATTCCACACAGATATGCTGATCATCTCATGTGACTAGTGATCTAAGGAATACACTTTGGGAGACAGTGCAATGTATATTTTTATTCTGAATTTTGATCTAGATATTAAAGGTGGATTCTGGTATTTTTATTCTTGTTGTACCATTTGATAACTAGAACTTTCCAATATTGACATGGAATAAGTACATGAAGAATTTTTAATCCAGCGAATCATACTGTCTTATTGTAGTTTTTATTTGCTTGTTTGTTTTTATTATCATTTTCCAACATCTTAAAGCCTGGTCTGGGTATTCTCATGCATCAATTTTGCTCTGTTTTTTATCAAGTATCAGAAAAATTGGATAGAAATTTTGGTCACATTTCACAAAACATCAGTATCTACCAAAACAGGCAGAATTAAAACAACTTAGAGAAACAATTGAAACAGTCAGCGTTATGTGTAGACTGTTCTATCGACTCTGTGCTATTATCCTTTTCATTTTATTTTATTTTGTATTTTATTTACCCATGCAATGTACAATACAACAGACAGTGCCTGTGGACTCTATTTACAGAACATATTCCAAAACAATCCATTTTGCTAAACTCCAGTGCCATAAGACTAGTGAATTCCTTCATCTCTGCTAATTGCAATAGCTTCCTAATTCCTTACTGACAATTGTATGCATACAATAAATTTTCCACACATTATAACTTACTCTTTAAAACACTTCAATGGTTTACAATTTTCTTAATATGATTTTAGATGACCTATCTGCTGCTTATTTGTTTTTTCTCAGCTTCTAGCTCTTTCCTGTTCATTTCTTCAGCTGCATTGGATTTGCTATTCCTCTAAGCTGGTTTTTGCCTTAGGACCTTTGTGCTAGATTTTCACTTTGCATGCCATGCTCTTTTCACTTACTTCTGCATAACTGATTTATTGTGCCATTCAGATTTCAACCCAAATGCTACCTTTCACTGATCACTCAGTGTAAGTTGGCCACATAATCTATTTGTATATTATCTACAACTACATGTTATTATTTGTTCTTCTCTTATTGTCTATTTCCTTCCACTAAAATATAAGCTCAATAAATGCTGTTTCATTCTTTGCCATCTAAAGCAGTGTCTGAGATATCGTAGATAATAAATATTTGTACAATTAATATTTAATAAATGATTTATAAAACAAAATTACTTAAAAGAGGACAAAGAAGACATTTTCCTATTATATGGTGATTTTAACTATTATAATTCAGAAAAATATCATAGAGCCTCATACTGAGCAATGTCAAATGCTTTAGCTCACAGTCACAGAAAATACTCCCTATATTTCCTAATTTAGGACAGGGGAGAAAAATGCCCTCTTGTTATGGACAAAAATACTATTTTTAAATGAATCATCATGTCTAATTTATATTATAATAAAGTATTATTTTAAGAATAGCTTTGTCAAATTGAACACACTAGTGAACAATCTTCTCTATATCACTACATCAGTGATACTGGTAGATTCTAATATATAATTAGTTGAATCAAACTTTTGAAACAAGCATCTTTTAGCAATTTTTCAATATTGCTATTTCATGTTGAGTACCAGATGTCAGAAGAGTTGAAAACATGTTTATTTTGGTCTCTTGGTCCTTCACGATTTTTCTGACTCAATATCTTCCTCATCTTGCATGGATATGTATTTAGCCTCATTGAGTGAACAAGCTTTGAGGAGCAGCAATCTGCATACTTCTAAAAGAAATAATTTGGCCACCTGCACTTTTGGAAAATTGTTAAAAAGCTATAGACAGCTTTCTAAGGCAGGAAGTATCAATAACATTTTAAAGATTTTAAATCTCTGAGGAATATGGAGCTTCATTAGGTGTGAGTTCTTACATTTAGAGAAATAAATGTAAAGTGAGTTTAGTGACTTAGAAATATGGCAGAAAAGAAGTTAATAAAGTTTAACACGACTTTCTATTTCAAAAGAAATGGTGCAATATACTTTTTCAATTCCCAAGAAGGAGGTTCAAATTAGTTTGGATTCTCAATATTTCTCTCTCTTGTCTCTCTTTCTCTCCACCTCACCCACATCCCAACCCTACTCTGGCCTTCCCTCCCTTGGGGAGTCTCAATGCACATTAGCTATTAAAGGCTCTGGAAGTTATATGTAAAGAAACTTAACTTTTTTCCACTTGTAGTTGCTTCACCGTGAATCCTACTAACATATTTATGTATAACACATTCTGGGAAACCATGATCTATGAATTAATGCCTGGTTAATTGGGATACATTGGAATAAGAGGAAGCTATACCTAAAGATGAAAATTGCTTCTTCAAAGACATCAGATGAATTGAACAAAGCTTACAGACTTTACAGAGCTAATTAGAAGTGACATTTTGGAACTTACTCTAAAGTCTCCACTACCTTGAATTACAGATTAAGTTATGAATTCATTGTCATTTCTCCAGAAATGCTAACGCTTTCCATCTTGAATTTCTTGCTTTAAATCAGAAGAAACTGGTATTGATTTGTAAGGGAAAAGAAAAAAGAGTTGATAAAGCCTGGATTCAATAAAGGTTTACTCTGTTGGGAAACCCCAAAATACCTTCAAATTTACGTGTTTGTTTATTTTTAACAAGTGCTTTCTGACTGCTTCAAAGCTTTTCAGAACAATTTCTACTTTTATAAATACTAATAAAATTTTATTTATTTTAATATGGCTGTTATTGATAAGGGTTTCTTACGATTTATCTTTTTAGCATTATATTTTGGGGAAGATTTTTATTCTCAGTTTGTATCCATTCTGTATAACCAAAGCCATTACCAACTTTACCTGTCTAAACATATGGGGCTTCCTCCACGTTATGCTGACAATGCACTTAAAAGTTAATATACTAATTACATTGAAAGATTTATAATTAATAAACTTGTACATTTTTAAAATAATAATATATTTATAATTTGTTCTATACAATTATACATAAATGTGTATACTTGAAAAAATTATTTTCCAAGTCTTATCAGTTTTAATGTGGTTTTTCTCTTCAGAATTAACTTTGCCTGTATGAGTTAACCCTTTTGGCCTAATGCAGAAGTTTGAAGATATGAATACAAGAAAATGAGAATTATTGTATTATGATGCTACTTTAATTGATATTTATATGTGATTATGATGTGAAAGTCATTTTCAAGTTTTTATGTGAGTTAGGAAGGCAGAAAAACCTCACTTTTCAATGGAGGTGACAAAAGCATCTGAGATAATAACAATAAGCAATTTGAGGCAGGGTATAATTAGCAGATGATTATTTGCTTTAGAAATAGGCTGTGATCATTCTCTTTTGAAGTGCATGTGTACCATACTTTTTATCACTATTTCTCAAAGTGTTGTCCTTGGACGACATAAAACAGAAGCCATTGGTAATACTTACATTACATAAAATTTATAAAACCAAGATCGAGATCTACTGAATGACCTAGGATGAACATTTTAAAATAATGCATTAATAGAATTGATAAAGTTTGACAGACATAGCTCCAGTTTTGCGAATTTTACATTAGAAAGTTATTCACAATTATTGCTTACCAAAGAGGATATTTACCTGATCAACAATCCAACAATCTAATTGAATGATGATGAAGATAAATTTACAAAAATTTGTAAGTTTTTTCAAGAGCGGCAGTTGTTGAAAACCACAAGAAACTCAAAATAATTCTGGTGATGAACTTGTAGCAAAAAGTTCTCCACAAAAGTTGCAAAAATTCCAATATCCAAAAATACACATGTGCAGTAGGTGCTTTACTATGCTGCCTAGCATCGTATGGTAGTGAAATTTCTTGCATAAATACTACATTAGGATTGTGAACATGTTTACTAAATTAATAGTTTTGTTTGGAATAACAAACAGTTAACACTTTGTAATCACTTACTTAGTAGGTATTGATAAGTAGTCATTAGTTACGTGTAAACCTGAAAGTCTAAGATCTTGTACAAATTTGCCATTAAGAAACAGAAAAGGGATTTATGTTTTGCATCAGTTCTATGGACACTGATTTAATACAAATCCTTCACTCACTAATCTGATAAGTGGTTCTTGAGAAATCATCTCAGCTCTTTAGTTCCCAATTTTTTCATCTGTCTAGTGCTGATAATTTTAGCAGCTAAAACTACCCACCAAGAGTTGTGTACAAAAAAATCCACAGAGTTAACATGAAAATAAAAGTGGATAGGTGGTTATCACAGTAAATGTGGGCATGTTTAATACATTTAGTTGGTTTGACAAATATTTATCAATCACCTTTTCCTTTTGTTAAAATCAAACTATCTTTATATTTACTTTTTATTCATTCATCCATTTAACAGATATGTATTGGGCACCTACGACATACCAACATTCTTCTTGTTGCAGGAAATGAGAACAAAGATATCATCCTTTGATCCCTTGCAATTATCATTCTGGTGGGAGTGGCATAATAAAATAAATATAAAAATAGTCATAAAATTACGATCATGTTAAGTGCTATATAAAATAATGTCACATGCGGCTATAAGCACACTTACCATGGGAGTCAAAGGTAGTAAAACTTGAGCTGAGATGTGAAGAATGAATGAAAGTTAACTCAGCAAATGGAAGTCGTAAGCTTTGGAAGTAAATAGAGCATTCCTAGGTGAGTGAATACATGAGTATTCCCAAAATATCCACATCGAAAAGACAAAATTTTCTTGAGGTTCTATCAAATTATGGAATTAATTGTCTGTGGGAATATTGGGTAGTTTTAACAAATAAAATGAGGTTTGATTTGTTTTAACACTTCCATTTATTTTATTAATTTTGTCTTCGGTGTCCAAGCTGAAAAGACAACTGTGTTTTTAATATATGAAGAGCAAAGTCAAGTTGAATAATGTTCAGTTAGAATGTACTATGCCATAAAAAATTAACTAAGTCATCATAGAGAGTGGCAACACTTAGGTGCTACTGTATCACTTTAAACTGATAGCTCAAGAAATAAACTACAACAATATCTATAGCTACAACGTGGAAAAAGAGTAAATATTAAAGAACTTGTATGGTTACTCAGATGGGTAATATTTTCTTTCTTTAATGTAATACATTTCTTTTAATTCAACTCTCTTGGTTTGATAAAATAGAAATGATTTTAAAGCTAATGCAGTTTGGGTTTGTCATTTTTTCTGTCTATCCAGTATCTGGAACCTCTTTTGGGGGGGATTTTCCTCACCAACTGAGGTAGATCCTGCCTCTTACCCCAGAAGCTGAAAACTTCAGGTACTAATTTTCCTGGCTTTCTTGTCTGTGACGATGGGGCATGTGACTTAAGCTACTCCAATTCGAGGCCTCAGGTCAGCCCCAGCATCAGAAAGGTTATGAGAAGGATAATCATACATCCTGATTTACCTGGTGCAGAATTGATTTATGTGTATTGTAGTTATTAATACTATTAGTAACCTCTTTCACTCTCAAGAGTCCCAGTTTAGATGATAGATTGTATAATTCTCTTAATCATATGAAATCTTCTCTGGTGGTGGCAGGTGCAGCAGAACTAAATTCAGAGCTCAGTAGTGGCAGCAGGTCTAGTGATAGCTTCTGGTGTCCTATGCTAGGGGTAGGTGGAGCTTTTAGCAGTTGATGGTGGGAGCAGGGCTGCCTTTAGTGGGCCGTTCCTAGAACTGTTCGTCTATCCATCCACCTTTGGCCACACAATCTCTACACTATGCCTCCCAGTGGTGAAAAAAACTACACAATACTTTTTCTCTTGTCTTTCTTTTTTTTAACTTTTTTTCATTTTTTTTCCATTTCAGGTTCTCTTGGCACTCTTTCAGAGCAAATTCTGCTGCCTGCTAAAAGCCCTGGATGGGCTTCTTTACTAGTCCGTGTTCTGTTGCTTATAATAGAATACCTGAAACTGGGCAGTGTATAAGGAAAAGAGGCTTATTTCTTACAGTTTTGGGGACTGGAAAGTCCAAAGTCCAGGGAGAACATCTGGTGAGGTCCTTCTTCCTGGTGGGAGCTCTGTGTAGGGTCCTGTCACAATGCAGCACATTACATGGTAGGAATGGAGAGAGCGAGAAAGTTATGTGCTCACTTGCTCTCCTTATAAAGCCAGCAGAGTCCCCTGAAAACCCATTAAACTGTTAACCTATTGCTCCATGGCTGGATTAATCCATTCATGAGGGCACAGTCCCCATGGTACGATCACCTCTTAAAGGACCCACAATTCGAATACCATAATCAGATTTCTCACTATTACAGTGGAGGTCAAACTTCAATGAATTTGGGGAGACATTCAATCCGCAGCAGCTTCCCACAGACAAATTATTTTTTTGTCTCTTAAAATGTAGACGATTTGTCTTTTCTTTTAACCACTGGCTCTTAACCTCTAATTATGAAGCCACAGGAATAGAATTTCTCAATATTCTGTAATACAGTGATTAATTTTGTGGTCTTTTTGAATGTTAAATATTTCTCATTTTAAAAAAGAACTAATGTCTTTACTTTTATGCATTTTTTTCTGTTATCGTTTAATCGTAAGTATTCTTCAGTTAAAAATCTCTTTGATACATCTCTACAACTATTATTCTTTATAATAGTTGAAGTGAAAAGTATCTGAGACATCATAAATATTTACATGCATACAAGCTTCCTGTCATGTTTATTGCTATAACCATCTTACTAATGGACAATCAATAAATTAAGATAATATAATAATGATGATTAACAGAGTATTTACTGTTTTTCAATATTTAACTTAATTCACGTAAGCCCAAACCTTGAGTTTCTTTGAAATAAAAAGTTTTTTTCTTTTTTTCTTTTGAGAGGTTGACATGATTAAACTTCACAATAATATAAGGGCAAATTATGGTTTCAACCGTAAGTTGTTCACAGAAAATAATTTTAACATATTGTCACTATAGACCTTGATTTTAGCAGGACTATGTTTCTCTTCCTAACTCTGCGTTTGGTTATATCACGTGGCTATCTTTAAATTAGCCATTATGGGAGGATTTACACCACGGAAATGAGCAAGCCTATCAATCAGGACATCCCTAGTCCCCACTGTTGGTTGTTAAACACTTGACAGTAGACCCCTGCTTCAAAGTTGCTCAGTAAGTAATCTCTTTATTCGAGTAGGATGAAGACGCAGCATTTATTTGGACCCAATAAACAAAATTACTTTAATCTCTGCTCTTGGGAATGATACAGTAGATGATGGCAGGAAAATGCTCCCACTGCAACTCTAGGAAAGTCCAATTTAATTTAAAATAATATTTTTAAAACATCAGAGAGAGATGATTGCAACAAGGACCAGATGAACAAAATTTCAGAGAATAGAAGGCAGTTTGTAATTGTAGGCCTGAGTTGATGACTGTGATTAGTACAAGCTGTGAGCCTTTCCTGGGTGGAAAGACAAACCAACAAAGTCATCACTGCAGGAAGCTGGAGTAGCAAACTGGAATTCTGAGTACAGCACAATATGCCAGAGAGCTAGGGTAAAAAATACCCCTAAAATGAGTTAATCCTTCAGAGTTACAGAGCAAGTTTCAAGAACAGGATTGGTTTTACTCTCAAGATATTTGCCAGATTTTGAAGTTTTTGGAGGTCAAAGGCTGGAAGACTATGCTGACAAGTCTGGAAAGCAGAGCTCAATCTCCAGTATTCCTCCAGGCCTGAGGGGAAGCCACCCATGAAACTCTCTCTTGAGAACCGCATCGTAGGATTAGGGGCTAAACAGAGGAAGACCAAGTCTTATCAACACTTCAAAATATTATCAGTGCCTCAACCAGCAATTGGACTGATATGATAGTTCCTTCATCCAAACTGCCTAACAGAGAAGAAAAAGAAAACTCGCTGGTGGAAAATAATATCATATGAAGTCCATTTTAATTTACATACTAGATCTAGTGTACTTTACCCTGAATGTAAAATTACCCTGAATGTAAAAATTACCCCGAATGTAAAAAGTAAAGAAAATTTGACTATTATTAAAATAAAATAAGAAAAACAAATAGAAAATATAATAGATCTATTAGATAATTGATATATTGAAGATATCAGAAAAAGGCTTATAAATATCTCAATAATGTGTCAAAGTGTAGAAAAAGATGGACAGCATTAAAAATGGTAGAATCAATAAACAATGGGAATCTATAAATAAGAATGAAATGGTCACTATTGAAAAAGGCAACATGTTTATTAAGAATTCAATGGTTGAACATTGAACTGGATACAGATGAACAAAATTTTAATAAACTTGAGGAAAGAGCAAGAGAAAACATCCAAGAACAGCAGAAGAGAGGGAAAGAAAGAGGTAATGGGCAGAAGCAACACTGAGGAAATACTAGCAGAGAAATTCCCAAAAATTGCTATTAGATATCAACCTACATATTCAAGAAACTCAGCAACCACAAGCAGATTAAATATAAAGAAAACCACAATTATACACATTATGGTTAACCTGCTCATAATCAAAGAAAAAAGGAAGAATCTCAAAAAATATCTGGGAAAAGACATACCTTCCAAGGGGAAAAAGAGAGAGAGACTGAAATGTAAATTTAAGAAATTATGTTGCTTAGATGTCAATGGGGAAAAATATTTGGAGTGTTGAAATAGAAAGTAACTGCTGATTCAGAATTCAATACTTGAAAAAATTCTTGAAAAATGATGGTAAAATAAAGTCTTAAATTCACTTTCAGACAAATAAACTGAGGAAAAGTTTATTTCCCAGTAGGCCTGCAATAAATTTTTTTTTTAAATCCAAAATGTAATTCTTTGGATAATTAATAAAAATAAAATACATCTGGAGAAGCTGATCAAAAACAAAGAGAAAAACCACAAATCATCCATATCAAGAATATAAAAAAGTATGATTCTAAACATTATTAAATTGATTAGAAGGTACTATCCACTACTTCATGCAAATAAATTTTACAATTTGCATAAAATAAAAACATTCTGAAAAAAATAATCTCTTAAAATAACTGAAACGAGAAAAGTTAGTAAATAAAGCTAGTCATAGATCTGCAAAAATATTTAATCTATTATTAAAAACTCTCACATGCACATGTATGTGCAAACAGGAACCAATGGCTTCACTAGTGAATTTTTTCAAATAGTTTAAGTAGAAATAAGACCAGATTTACCCCAAACTCTTTCAGAGAGTAGCAAAAGAGAAGTCATTCTAATATTGATTCCACAACATTTCATTATACTACAGGAAAATTATAGACTCTCTCTGATGCAAACATAGATTCAATAATCCTAAACAAAACATTATTAAACCAAATTAAGTGATTTATGAATTAATAAATAGTGTGTGCATCCCTCCAGTATGGGAGAATTATTACTGTTACACATTTGAAAATCAATGAATTTTACTCATAATATTAATATAAAAATGCAAAGGTAACATCCATTCAGGATAAAAGCTCCTAACAAAATAGGAATTAGTTATAACTTCCTTAATCTGATAAAGAATGTCAGTTTAAAACCCTACTCTAAATAGCATACATAAACAATTGAAACTTTTCTACTGAAGTCTGGTATAAGAGAATGACCCTTGCTATCACTAGACGTCAACATCATATTGGTTGAATATATCAAGCGCAATGAGTTAAGAAAATAGAATTAAGGTACATAAAATATAGAAATAAAGAAGTGAAACTTTCTCTATTTACAGAACATGACAGTGTGCTTAAAAAATCCAAAGGAATCTACAAACTACTCAAATTAATAGCAAATTTAGTATGGTGGTTGAAGATAAAATTAAATGCATTTCTGTATATCAAAAAAATCAAATGTGAAATTAATAATTTGCAATATTATAAAAATATCAAATGTCTAGGAACAAATTTACAAGATGTTCAAGAAGCTTAAAACTCTCATTTAATACTATAATTAAGAAAATTTGAAGAAAAATAACTGCAGAGATATCCTTGTTCTTGGGTTAGAATCAATATTGTAAAGAAGGCAGCTCTTTCTATATCTTTCTATAGGTTCAGTATAATCCCAATCAAAATTCTAAAAATTTTGGAATAAATTGAATAGCTAACTAAACATTTTATAATGAAATTTAACAAACCAAGATAGTCAAGGTAATACTGTAAAAGAGCAAAGGAGAGGAGGAGTTACAGTACCAGCAACAAAAAACTAAAGAACTAAAATACCATAAGTAAGGAAATAAAACTATATTGATTAATACACTATTATGTTAGCATAAGGATAAGGAAACTGACCATTAGAAAAGCATGAGGTGCCTAGAATCAGAACCAAACATAAACTGTCACTTGATTTATGACTATGTTGATATTGCCATTCCACTAGGAAAGAGAGGTCCTTTCAATAACATTGCAGGACCAAAATTATTTTTTATTTATTTGGGATATTTACATGGAAATGGTGTATTTTAATTTTTGCATTACACTTTATACAAAAACCTCTTTTAGGTGGATTTAAAAGATAAATAGTAATAGTCAATATTCAAATTATAGAAAATAGGGTTGGACAGTTAGCTCACTCAGAGTATGGTGCTCATAATACTCATGTCAAGAGTTCAGATCCCCATACGGGCCAGCTGCTACACAAACAATAAAAAAAAAGTTATAGAAAATACATGACCCTGGAATAGGCAAACATTCCTTAAATGGTGCAAAAGATTACAAGTATAAATTAATTAAGAGAAGAAAAAATATATTGCCTTTTATATTTACCAACATTGTAAACATTTACATTTCTAATGCTCTTTATTCCTTCTAAGTATGAGCTTCTATCTAGTGTCATTTTCCTTCATCTGAAGAATTTGCTTAGCATTTCTTTTAGTGAAGGTATATTGGCCAATTCAATCTGATTTATTCATCTGAAAGTGTCTTTATTGGCTATTATAGGGAGAATAGGCAGAATAACGGCCCCCCAAAATGTTCACTTCCTAATTCCTATGAATACAATTATTTACATAGTAAAGGGACCTTCATAGATATGATTAAGAATCTTAAAAGTGGTAGCTTATCCTGGATTATCCAGGCAGGCTCAATATAATCACAAAGGTCCTTATCAATGAAATAAGGAGGTATAAGAATCAGAGTAAGAGAAGATGTGACATAGAAATAGAGTTCAAAATAAAGCAATTGCTGGCTTTTAAAAGGACCAGGAGCCAATGTATGCAGACAGCCTCTCGAAGCCGGAAAAAGCAATAAAACAAATTTCCCCCTAGAGCCTCCAGAAGGAATGCAATTCTGCAAACATCTTGATTTCAGCCGAGTGACACCACTTCTCACTTTTGATCTCTAGAACTATAAAATAAACATTTTGCGTTGTTTTAAGCCATTGAATTTATGGTAATTTGTTACAGCAGCCATAGGAAACTATTAGATTCACCTACATTTTTGAAGATTATTTTCACTATATATAGAACTCTGATTTTATTTTTCTCTCAGCACTTTATTAAAGTTTTTTCATTGTCTACTGGCCTCAAATTTTTTTTTCCTGAGGAGACATCAGCCATCATTTGTAGCTTTCCTCACCTGTATGTGATTCTCACTTTTTCTCTTTCCACTCTGAAGATTTTCTCTTTATTCGTGGGTTTCAGGAGTGTGAGCATGATGTTGCTAGGTATGGCTTGCCTTGTATTTACATTATTTATATATGGGTGAGCGTCATGGATCTTTAGGTTTATGTTTTCCATCTAATTTGGAAAAATTTTAGTTATTATTTTTAAAATACTATTTATTTATTTTTTTTAATTTTATTCTGTCGATATACATTGTGGCTGATTATTGCTCCCCATCACCAAAACCTCCCTCCCTTCTCCCTCCCCCCTCCCCCCCAACAATGTCCTTTCTGTTTGCTTGTCGTATCAACTTCAAGTAATTGTGGTTGTTATATCTTCTCCCCCCCCCCCGGTTTTGTGTGTGTGTGTGTGTGTGTGTGTGTGTGAATTTATATATTAATTTTTAGCTCCCACCAATAAGTGAGAACATGTGGTATTTCTCTTTCTGTGCCTGACTTGTTTCACTTAATATAATTCTCTCGAGGTCCGTCCATGTTGTTGCAAATGGCAGTATTTCATTCGTTTTTATAGCTGAGTAGTATTCCATTGTGTAGATGTACCACATTTTCAGTATCCACTCATCTGATGATGGGCATTTGGGCTGGTACCAACTCTTGGCTATTGTAAAGAGTGCTGCGATGAACATTGGGGAACAGGTATACCTTCGACTTGATGATTATAATCTGTATCCTCTCTCCTCTGAGACTCTACTTAAATATGTGCTAAACAACTTGATACTGTCCCACAAGACACTGGGCTCTGTTAACTTTTCTTGCTTGTTTTTCATCTTTCTTTTTTGAGTGGCATGGTTTCTATTAATTCACCTTCAAGTTTGTTGACCCTTTCCTTTGCCATCTTCAATTGCTTTTAAACTCAACCACTTTTCAAAAATTTCATCTAATGTACTTTTAAATTCTAGAATATTTAATATTTCTATGTATTTCATTTCTATGCTAAAGTTTCCCATCTTTCTATTCTTCACAACCAGATTATTCTCCAAGTGCTTGAATGTATTTATAATAGATGCTTTAAAATTTTAGTCTACTAATTACAATACCTGTCATTTGGCTTTTATTACTATTGTTTTGTTTTTTCTTGTCTATAAGTCACATTTTTCTATTTCTCACATGTCTTCTCTCTCTCTTTTTTTTTTCTATTGGATAGAAACTTAGTAGAAATTCTGGACTCTTTTATCTTCTTTTAAAGAGTTCTAACTTGGCTGGACTAAAACTACAAACTCTTTTTCCTTCTCTGGTAGAAAGAGTTGAAACCTTCATTCACTTACCTCAGCCTTTCAGTTCTTCCATCTGAAGGGTTCCTTGAAGTCTCTACTATGCATTCTTAGTTGAGAGGTCTACTACCAAGGGCTGGGGTAGCATTTACAAGGAGATTTTGGGTTTCCTACTTTGTGTCTACTTCCTTTCTGGGATTTTCTCCTCACTTCCCAGTCACTATAAAAGCCCTAAATTTCATCCTCTGACTCAACACTAGTCAAATGTGGCTTTCTGCTTCAGCTTCAGCAACTCCATGCTATATGAACCAGAGACTGTCACAGGTTAAAAACTGAGAAATGCAAACATTGCACAGTGAAGTTCTCAATTTTTATGGTTGACTCCCTTCTAGATTCTTTTTTTATTTAGGTCACTTTCCAAAGACTTAGATATTTTTTATATTCTTCCAGAATCATAATCATTACTCTGAATTAAAAGTTAATTTCTTTTAATATTACCATAAACAGAATTATGCCAACCATAAGAAAATACTGATAAATAGACTATATATTACATTAATTTTCTTTTCATAAAAATTATTTTATTAAAAATGTGAACATACAACCATCAGAGTAGAAGATATTCTTAATTCTTACATCTAAAAAAGATTTCTACCTAAAAAATATAAAGTGTTCTTGTTCATCAATAGGAAAAAGATAGAAAGTCCAATAAAAAATAGGCAAGGGACTTGACCAGACACTTTTCAAAAGAGAATATCTAAATGTCCAATAAATATAAGAAAAAGTAATCAATTTCACTTATTATTAGGGAAATGCAAATTAAAAGCACAATAATAAGCCACTACACACTCACCAGAACTGCTAAAATTAAAGGGAAAGAAAAATAATAAATACTGGTGAGAATGTGGAACAACTAGAGCTCTTAGACACTAGTAGGAAAGTAAAGTCTTTGGCAACATCTACTGAAGTTGAACAAAGTCAGACCACCCTGTGTTGCAGAAATTCCACTCCTAAGTTTACACCAAATAGAAATATGTACCTGTCCTCATTGAGAGACATGCATTAGAATGCTTGGACCCATACTATGCTTAATATCCTCCATTTGGAAATAACTCAGTGGCCATTAACTTTATAATGTATAAGTAAATTATGTTATATTCACTCAATTACATACTACACGAAGTAACAATGAGTAAGCTATAATGTCACACAGCAATATATATGAATCTCACAAAACATTAAGCAAAATAAACAATGTACAAAAGAATATATGATGTACGATTCCATTTACATCAACTGCAAACATTAATCAGTGCTGTCAAAATGAGGGTGTTTGGGAGTATTAATAATGTTTCTGGTGGTTACATGGGTGTATTCATTTTATATAAATTAATTTTGTTATGCATTTTTGGTATGTACATTTTTCTGTTAAATATCAGTAAAGTCCTTAAAATATTTAAATACTGTATATTTCAAATGTAAAACTCTTATATTAAAAATTCCTCTGAGACAGAGAAAAGAAACAAATTAATTTTACAGTAAAAAAAAAATCTGAGGTTTATTGTAATTCAATAATCATCACTGACTCAGAATATCAATCGCATCTATTGATTGTGCATGTCATGTGTAAACACATGCTTTACTCTTTTGAAAGAGCTATGGCATCTGTTCAAAATATTTTCATGACATCTACTTCCTTGCCTACTTACCTAGTAAATGCCTGTCGAAAACAAGGAATAACTCTTATAATATTGTTTCTAATAAAGCTCCAATGAAAACAAAATCATAGAGAGTGAGCAGTGCTTGTAAAGTTTAGTACATTTCCTCACTCCTTTTTTAAATGCCTGGTACACCTGTATCAGAATTGTCATTGTTCAAGTCTTCAAAAACTGTGTATCTTTTAAGCATTAAGAGAGGCTTTTCAAAACAATATACCCCTCTATTTTTTTCCACTTTACAAGTCCACTTCCCTTCCCCCTTCCTCAAAAGTCCCCAAACCCCTCAGGCCTTGAATCATGTCACTATCATCCTAGCTAAAGGGAACTGGAGAGCACTCCCTTGGGTTCCTATTAACACCTGCTACTTAATCAGCCAGAGGGGCTGTTGGTGACTGATGGCATCTAGTTCCATCCATGCATCCTTCCTCCCTCCCCAGTGGCTGTACCACCATTGCAGTCATCCCAGCCTGGGGAGCAAGAGTTACTGAGAGTGGGCAACACAGCAAGTTGGAGAAATACATCCAATTGTTCAAAAGCTGGGATTTGTTAATAGTAAATTCCCAGTTATAAATTTGCAAACCAAAAACATGCAGCTGTGGAATGTATTAGCTGCAAATCTGTAATTTTTCAGCTTTCAGATTCATAAATATTTTAGGTATTGTACAAATACAGCAGCAAATAGTAATCGAGACCTCCCTGGATAGAAGGCAGCAACAGATAAGATGTATGTGGCTAAGCGTAGGGGGTCCTTAGATTCTGAACGAGGAATAAGTTTTTCAGTACAGCCATCTCTAATTTAGACTGTTTTCTTAATCTGCTGCCAGGGGAGCATGCTGGGTGATTCACAGTAATGAACTCCACCTGGATGCTCTGTAAATCTGAGCGAGACAACTAACTGCAGCCTAGTAACTGTTGTTACCACAGATCTGGTTGAATGAACTCTAATTTGATCATTAAGTGACCATCCCACCAAGGAACTATGAGAAATATTCAGACTACCATTCCATGACAGTGCAAGAAAGACTGATCATTTAAATAAGATTATTATGAAACAAAATGACCTATTTTGAGAAGGAACAGAAACGTTTGTGGGACAATAAAACCAAAGTAATACTAAATATTTAATCTTGAACAAGTGGATCATAGTGTTAGTTTAATAGGATCAGTATTTTTAAGAGGAAAAAACGTAATATAGATTTTTATAACAGACAAGAGCTGTTTACTAAAATTGTTTTAACACCATTATGCAATCGACAGCAGTTAACTCACCAACTATAATACTTGCAGCATCTGGCCTTATATAAATAGTAAACTAAATTATATATTATAGTGTATCACATAATAAAATATATCAAGTAAATAGCATTTTTACAAATGCAGAATGTATATATCATTGTTCCATAACAACAATTATGAAATGCTATCTATGCCCTGGAACACATAAATTGGCTGTATCACTTGAATTTATTCTTTTATTTATGTCTGAAATGCTGGTCACAATCTAAACAATGTAATTTGAGAACATGACCACTGTCACTGCTTCTGCTGCTTTATTAACACCCCTGAGAACAAATTCGGAGAAAATACTATCTCAAAATAGGCCATTGGTTGATTTTGCTGTTCCCTTTTATTGAAATTAATTTTCCTTTTATTCGTTGTTGCAAATTATTGTTCACTTTAGTGGAGATTTACTGTTTATTCTTGTCTATTTTCCCCACTTCTGATAGTAAAACAAATCTAAAGCCCACTTTTCTCTGGAAAACCACCCCTCCATTATTTTCAGTCCGTGTAGTTTGAGTGATTAATTGGGACATTTGTCAGATTTAACAACAAACCTTTCAGAAAATTAGCCAGTAAAGAATTTACTTATTTGTTCATACATTTATCCATTGATTTTTACTTAAGCAAACTTTTGGTTGAATTTCATTTGAATCTTGATAATATCCTGCCTGTTTTTGGATTAATACTGTCCAATTGCACTGGAAACAGGAGTCTAATTCCTAGATTGGTTAGTTTGTACATATGAGAGAACTTCAAAAAGTTTGTGGAAATTGGAATTAAAAGATACAAATAAAAAACAAAAACTTTGTTTTTGAACATAAGCTCCATCAAGTTGAAGACACTTTTGTAAGCAAAGATACCAGTTAGTCCATCCCTTCAGTGCTGAGGGTCCTGGGAATTTAACCATGTCAATTCAGCCTCTCTTACATTATTAACTGAAGAAAAATGGGTGTCCTTTAAAGAGTTTTTAAGATTATGAAACAAAAAGAAGTCAGAAGGAGCCAAATCAGGACTGTAAGTTGGATGCCTAATGATTTCCCATTGAAACTCACAAGATTGCCTTCATTTGATGAGAGTAATAAGCCAGAGCACTGCAATGGTCAAGAAGAACTATTTGGAGATGCTTTCCTGGGCATGTTTCTGCTAAAGCCGCAGCTAACTCTCAAAACATTGTCATGATAATCAGATGTTATTGTTCTTTGACCCTCCAGAAAGTCAACAAGCAAAATGCCTTGAGTACCCCAAAAACCTGTTGCCATGACCTTTACTCTAGACTGGTCTGCTTTTGCTTTGACTGGACCACTTTCACCTCTTGGTAGCCATGGCTTTGATTGTGCTTTGTCCTCAGGATCGTACTGGTAAAACCATATTTCATCTTCTGTTATAATTCCTCAAAGAAATGCTTCAGGATCTTGATTGCACTTGTGTAAAATTTTCATGGAAATCTCTGCTCTTGTCTATAGCTGACCTGGGCGAAACAGTTTTGGCACCAATCAAGCAGAAAGTTTGCTCAACTGTAATTTTTCAATCAGAATTGTATTAGTTTAACCAATTGAGATGTTGGTGGTGTTGGCTTGTTTCTACTTCTGAGATGTCTGTGGTGTGGTTACTGTTTCTGGTGTTGGGTATTATTTCTTCTGTTAGGGCATGAACAAGATGAATTTTTTCCTTGCAAATTGATGTTGATGGTCTGCTGCTGACGTCATCTTCAACATCATCTTTTTTCTGTTTAAAATGAATTATCCATCTGTAAACTGCTGATTTGGGGGGGAGGAAGGAGGCATTGTCCCCACAAACTTTTTGTAAAGCATCAATGACTTCACCATTCTTCCACCCAAGGTTTACCATAAATTTGATGTTTGTTCTTGCTTCAATTTTAGCAGAATTCATGTTGCTCTGATAGGGGCTCTTTTCAAAGAAGTATGTCATGTACTTCTTAGTGCCTCAAACTATATCCTGCTCAGACATGTTATAACAAGTTAGTAAAAGTTTATTTTGTTGCAAAAAATATTTGCAATCTATGCATATTTCTTATAATACTCATTTTTCATGAACTTTTTGAACACCCCTCATACATGCATGTGCTTGTATGCTTATGTGCACAGGCATCCTAAAAGATATACTATTACATAGCAGAATATTATCTCCATGGCTATTTATATTGTAAATCAGGATTTTTTCATATATTTAGTATTTCCTAAAAATTATGAACATCTGCATTCTGATTAATTTTAGAGAGTAATTAAGAAAAATTTTCAGTCAATGTTGAATATTTTATAGTAAACTAGCTAAGGAATTGGCTGTCTCAAAGGAGAATGCATTTTTTGTCATTGGACGTATATTTGCAAAGACTGGACAATCTCTTACGGGGATTTTGTAGTGATGATTCTCACTATTAGATGGTAGATTAGTGGATCTTTGATGACCTAATCAACACAGATATTTTGTGATGCATGAGCTCATAATTTGTACAGATCAGAGAATTCTAGGCACCAAGTAGAAATTAAAAAGAAATAATAATCAAGTACTCTGCTTTAAGGCATTTAAGTGACGTAGGTCAAGTAAAATAGAAAATTAAGTAAAAGTAATATCTCAACAAACTGAATGGTACATTTCCAGCTGAATATATACAAGTGCTAAAGAGAGTTTCTTTAACAGAGTAAATAAAAGTTTCTACTAAAAGATTTACTTTGAGTTCAATCACAGTGATGGTAATTCACTTCAATAATTCTTCTAAAACCCTGATCCCTCAGACTTTTCAATTTCCATTACTTTTTCTTCCTGGATCCACTGATATAAGAAGATATCACACAGCAATCTTTCCCAACTCAGTAAATGATAACTTTAACTCTTGTGTATTTAAAACATACGTGTAGTCTAAACACTTTTTATCAACTAACAAGTTTATGGAAAAAAATACAAAAATCTACTATCATACCTGAACACTTTAATGCTCCTTTCTTGATAATTAGTAGTTTAATAGAGAATAATATAAGGATATACATGACTTGACAACTTCCAAACATCATAACTGAATTTATTGAACATTACTTGAACATATTTATTGAACATTCAACTACAGCAGCAAGCTCTTTCCAAGTACATATGGAACACTTACCAAGATAGGCCACATGCTGAACCATAAAACAACTCTCAATCTAATCCAAAGGATTAAAGACATAAAACTTATATTCTCTGTCTTAAAAAAAATAAATTAGAAATAAATAACAAAAATATATTTAGAATTTCTCAAATATTTCAAGATTAAACAATACAATTCTAAACAATTCATAAACCACATAAAAACTACAAGAAAAATTAAAACATATTTTTAAATAAGTGACATTAAGAAGATAATGAACAAAAATGTGTAAGATGTCCTAAATAAGTGCTGAAAAGTAAAGCTGTAGTTTTTAATGGTTTTATTAAAAAAATTAATTAATGCTCCTTTTAGAAAAACCACAATAAAAGAGCAACAAAAAAATCAATGGTAAGTAAAAAGAATAAATATATAAGTAAAGAGCACAAATCATTGGAATAGAAAAAAGGCAGACAGGATAGAAAATCAACAAAGACAAAAGTTGATTCTTCAAAAAATTAATAAAAGTGGTAATGCCCTTCCAAGACTGATCAATTAGAAAAGAAGGATAAAGAACTAATATCAACCAGAAAGATGGGATGCCTCAATAGATTCTGCAGACATTTAATGATTCCTAAAGAAAAAAAAAATCAATGATTTAATGCCAACATAATTTACTAAAGAGACAAAATCCTCAAAAACTACAGAGCAAAGTTTATTTAAAATATTAATAAGTAGAATCAAGCAATATGTATTAAAAAACCAATATATCAATATTATGGTATATTAAATATGAAAGCATTCTTCGTATCTCCTCTCGTCAAGAGATCTTAGAGTTCTTTCCTTTTTCATAAGAAATGCATTATATTTTTAGCTAAATAACTTTCTCAGCCTGTTTCCTGTCCATAGAAATCTGTTTCGATCCATAGAAATTTGGGGATCCAGAGGCAGTTTTCATTCAGCCAAATAAGTGAGCTCAAGCAAAAGTAATAATAATAATAATAAAAACCTCATCAACACACAAATTATAAGCAATGATAAACCATTATTGTTTTAAAAATAAGAATACTTTCTTATGCAGCATTAGGTAACTGATAAAATGAAAAGATGAAGTAAAACTCTTTACTTGAAGATGACTTAGCTGTCTGTGAAAATCTAGGAATCTACACAAAAGCTCTTAGAACTATGAAATGAGGTTAGTTAATATTACAGGTGACAAGGGTCAATATAAAAAAAATCAACATTGTTTCTAGCAAAGGACAATTTGAAATTGAAATTAAATATATGATACCATTCATAGCATCATAAAAATATAAAAGTCAGAACAAATTCAACAAAAGATGTCAAGACCTTATACACTAAAAATTACAAAATGCTGTTGAAAAAAAGGTTGAAGTCTCAAAGTTTTAATATCATATCCTAGCAGAATTTCTGAAGGAATTGCAAACTAATTCTAAAATCTGTAAGAAAATCCAAAGGATTTAGAAAAACCAAAAGAACTTTGGAAAAGAATCAAGTTGGAGGATCTATACTAATTTTAATATGTATTATAAAATTACAACAGTCAAGACAGTACAGTGTGATTTTATGTGACAGACAAATAGATCACTGGAGCAGAATAGAGAGTTCAGAAATAACCTACACATATATGGTGAATGGATATTTGACAAAATTGCAAAAGTATTTCAGTGGAAAAAAAGATTCTTTTAAACAAATATTGCTGGAATCATTAGTTATTCATATGCAAAACAAACACAAAAATTCACTTTGATCTGCATATCATATCATATGAAAAAGTTACTTAAAATGGATCATAGACCTAAGTGTAAAATCTAAAACTATAAACTTCTTAAGAAGAAAGAAGAATGAAAATTATTTTTAACCTTAGGTTGAGGCAAATGATTACCCAATATGACACTAAAATCATGCTCTATGACCTAAATAAATGATATGCGGAACTTCGTCAAAATTAAGAACTTTTTTTCCTTGAAAAACACTCAAGAGAAAAAAAAAGAAAGCAAGCCATACACTGGGAGAAAATATTAAATATTTGTAAACAGTACATCTGATAAAGAAATTGTATCCAAAATATGTAAAGAACATATAAAACTCAATAAAATAAACACACAAACCAATTTGAAAAAAATAATGAGCAAAATATTTCACAGATTCTTTGCCAAAGAAGATACATAAATGCCAAGTAAGAATGTTAAAAAATGCTTACCATTAGTTATTAGGAAAATTTTAATTAAAAGCACGATATGATACCACTACATACCTATTAGAATGTCTAAAATTAAAAAGACTGACCACAGTAAGTGTTGGTGAGGATTTGGAACAACTGGAGTGCTCATACACTGCTGGACAGAATGAAACAGTAAAAACATTCTGGACAACAGTTTGAATGTTTCTTAGAAAGTTAATGAATATGTAAATTAGCTCTATTTAGTCATCTCACAATGTATACCTATTTCAAAATATCATGTTGCACACCCTAATATGTACAATCTGTATTTGTCAATTAAAACTAATAATTAAAATGTTAAGCATACACCTACCACATAATCTAAACTTTCTACTCCTTTCTATTTATCCAGAGAAATTAAAACATATGTCCATAAAAGGACTTGCACACAAATGTACATAGAAGCATTATTTGAAATAACCAAAAACTGGAAGTTATCCAAATGTCCATAAACAGAGGAATGGATATACAAACTGTGATATATTCCTGAAGTAAATTACTTCTCAGTAATAAACATGAAAAAAATTCTGATAAACCATATTAATGAATCACAAAAAATAGCCAGATACAAAAAGTGTATGTTTTAGGGTTCCATTTCATGAAGTTCAAGAACAGTCAATAGTACTCTGTCGAGATAGAAATCAGAACACTAGTGACTTGTGGAGCAACAGGGACATTGACTAGAATGAAGAACAATTACAATATCACATGTATAGATTTGCTTATCTGGAATAAAAACCTCAGTAAACTGTACAGTCAAGATCTGTGCATTTTACTATATGTAATTTTGCCTCATTAAAAGAAGAAAGAACATTATAACAATAAAATATTTCAACAGATGGATTGTAAATAACTATTTCTAAATGAAGAACTAAAATGTAGTGATGAAGAATAGGAGAAAAATATTAAAGAATTACAATTTCTATCAAGGAGGTCCTGTATCTAACTAATAGGAGTTCCAGAAAGAGGCAATTGATGGAATGAAGAAGTAACTATCAAACAAACAAAAAATATAAGATATTTTATTTGGACAGAGAGTATGTTTAACATGTAAGGCAGAGATTCTAAAGCCAGGTATCCTAGGTTAAATTCTCTCTACCACTAATCAATTGAACAATCTCCAGCATATTACTGAACCTCTTACTTGCCTAAGTTTCCTCATATTTAAAACTGAGATAATAGTAATACCTTCTTCACTATTAGTTTGTTGCGAAGGTCACATGAGTTCAGATGTACAAAAGGACTTCAAGTGGTGTCTGGCACATATTAAGAGTTCGTGAAAATATTCTATTTCTATTGCTGTTGTTGTTCTTATTATTAAAAGAAATAGATGAATTTTCAAGTTGAAAGAGATCATTAAATATTCAGCAAATTGAATATGATAGACTCATACGAAGACTCATGGCCATGAAATATATTTATTATTTTTTAAAATTTTTATTGACTAGCATATTCATTCTTACAAATCATGGTATTTCTTTATGCCCTTTGCCTGACCTATCACTTCCCAAACCTCCTCCCTTCCTCTCCCCCAACTCTAGTGTCCTTAGGTTTGTTATCTTCTTCTGAAAGTTCAATGCATTGTTGTGGTCTTTTCTTTCTTTCTTGCCTTCCTACTTCCTTCTTCCCTTCTTCCTTCCTCCATCCTCCTTCCCTCCCGTCCTTTCTTCCTTTCTAGCAGCCAGTTATGAGTGAGAACATGTGGAATTTCTGTTTATTTGTCTGGCTTACAACACTTAACATAATTTTTTCCAGACTCATCCATGTTGCTGCAAATGGCAGAATTTCATTCTTTTTTATGGCTGGGTAGTATTCCATTGTGTATATATATACCACATTTTCTTCATCTGGTCATCCATCCATGGACACTTGGGTTGGTTCCATATTTTGACATTGCCATGAAATTTCAAAAGCATGGGGAAAAAAAGATGGAAAGAGAAAAAGGAGAAAAAGAAGCCAAACACTTATAAAAGCTTAGAATCACAATGGCATTAAATTTCTTAAAAGCACCATTAGGATATAGAATACAATGAATAAAGTGTGAAAAAAAATATGAATGTCTCAGACATGCAAGGAATTTCCTACCAGATGAATTTAGGGTAAAATAAGAGAATAAACATGAAAGTGAAGTATATGAGACTAAAGAAAAAAAATCCACTCAAACAGAAGAAAAATGAGAAATTCCAGCATAAACAATAGGTCCAGGGAACATTACGTTCAGACAAGAGCAGGAGGTAGAGGATTCCAGGAAGTATTGGCAAGGAAAAGAGAGATTTTACAGATCTGATGAGTCCAGAAATATTGGAAGAACTAACAAATTTCGATTTAAAAGAAATTAATGTAAAAGGAAAACACTAGCCGGAACACTTTAAATAATTAACACAAGAAAGGAAATATATTACTATTATCCGGTCTATAATTGCTCTGGAATATGCATAGTCATAAAAATACTTACTAATATTTGGCTTAGGATCAACATATATAGTCAAAGAAAAAGTCAGTTAACAACTGAAATAAAGAGGAGGATGAAGTGGGGTAAGTTCTAAAATTGCAAATATCCTTGGCTTTTAGTCAGGATTTAAGAGTAATGTCTATAGTGGATGAAACAAAAGTAGAGGGATAACTATATTCTTTAAAGTTTCAAGTAATCAATAAAGAAGCTAGAAATATTGATGTGACTATATTGGGACAAACAGGAGGAGGTATGGAGGATTCAAGCAAACTAAATACTCAGGAAATAGAAAATAATACTTAACATTGATATATCAGTAAACTGAGTTTTATTTGTCTCATTTACAGATATACCCTAAGAAACAATAACACTAGAGTTAATAGTGGTAGCACTCTCTGAAACTGGCCGTAGAGTATAGTATATCAAAGGACAGTAATATTTCATTATAATCCTGCTATAATTTCTACAATTTCTTTTTTATCTTTTAGGCATGTATTTATTTTATAGGTGTAAAAAAAAATACTGAGGAATACTACAAAGGTGTGAAATGTTAGCCAATGAATGAGCACAGAGGATGACAAATAATAAAATGGAATCAAGTTGACAGACAGACCAATGAAGATATGTAGATGGCATTTTTGTTATGTAAAAGATAGTATTTCAAATCAGTATTGAAAATATTAATTATGATATGGGGACAATTGGTTATATATAAGGAAAATCCTAAGCTTAGATCCTTACATCACAAAATTTGCAGTAATATATCCCAGATGGATTTCAGAAACACTTTTAAAAAATACTCCTACATCACAAGAAAATACAGAGTGCAGAAGGCCTTCCTAGGCAAGAGCATTAACCCAAAATCACAAAGAAAAAGACTGCAGGGCTGATTACTTTAAAATTGTACACTTCTGTTGAAAAATAAGTATGAATAATGTTAGAAAGCATGGAATAGTCCGGAATAACATATTTGCAACATTTCTGGTAGAAAAAAATAAATATCTGTAAAACTAAAATTGTCATATGATATGAACCCCAAATACATGAAAAGGTAATGCACCTAGTTACTATTCAGAGAAACGTAAGTTAAAACAATAAGTTGCCATTTCAGTGATAATTTTGACAAAAATAAAGCTTTTTTAGTAAATTGACAACTCTGTATTTCTTATATGGGAATTGTTATAACCAAACTTGTATTCTTCTAGGGGTTAATTTTGGAAAATTATTTTTTTCCTAGAAAATTATCCATTATATCATGTTTTTAAATTTATATGCATGAATCCTGAAAAATACTTTTGTATATGTATTTTTTATTCTGTTTTAATGTTAATTTTCTTCTTATTTCATATTTTATGTATTTGTGCTTCTTCCTTTTTTTCTTTATTTGTTTTTCTAGCGGTTGTCTATTTTAATGATTTTAAATGATTTCTATTCAATTATTCATTTTATTTTTCTCTTTTCTAATTATTTATGTCTGTGTCTCTATTATTTTCTAGCATCTGCTTACTTTTGGATTATGTTTTTGTTTTACATAACTTTTGATTTGTGTGTTAATTCTTTTTTATTCTTTATTTTTTATATAAATGTTTAATGATATTTTCTATTACACTTTGCTGTAATTGTACCCCATAGATCCTGATATGTAGCTTTTTATTGTCATTATTGTAGGAACTTCTTCAATTTTACTTTATATCCCCTTTGATTCAAGACTTTTTAATATTTCAAAATTTTTCTATAGAGGATTTTTTGTTTATTTCCTATGTTATTATTAATTTCTAGTAGTTTTATTATCACTTGATCAGCTAACATTTTTAATACTACTTTTACTTTATACAAGAATAATTGCTTTCATAATTTTCAAAAAAGCATTTAAGAAAAAATAAACAATAGTAAAAATAAAACCAAAAAAGTTATGCTTATCTTTCGATCTATCCATTTTATTCTCACTATTCTGTTACCATTTTAGTAACGCTCCATGGACAGATACACAAAATAAAGACAGAATATTATTCATTGCTCCAGTTTTTGTACTTAAATATCTGGAAATGACTTGTGTTCATTAATGGAGAAGTTATAATCCTCATATAATGCAGCTATGTCTAGAAATATGCAACCAATAAGAATGACATATACCTATATATTCACATATACTGACAAAGAAAAGTCCTTGAGCCACACTGAGAAAAAAATAAGTCTTGAGAAAATATGCATACTAAAATTCATTAAATTCTAACAGTATACTCACAAATAGGTACATAAATCCATGTAACAGAGATTACAGGAGTGGAATGGAAGAGTGAGTGGTCAGAGAAAAGGGAAGAACTCTGGTCTAGGGTCTAGAATCCTCTCCCATGCTAGACTATATCTGAAACCACATGCTTGCTCAGAGCCCACTTCCTTTCTGGCTTACTTCTTCTTTACAAATAAAATTTTGTGAAGCGCCCACCCTCAATAAACCATAGGCCCTCAAATACCTTCTCGGTAATGCTTCTAGGGAACCTGACACTGACTGGCAGATATAAGTGTAAAGAGATATGGCTAAAGCACATTACAGAATCAAATATAAGAAAGGTTGAACAAGAAAGAGATGGAATGTGGTTTATAGAAGATGTTTTTACATGGACTCAAAGGACATTTTCTCAAATATGACACTTCATCAAACAGTATCTCTCAAATAGAAAAATAAAGATTAAAGTTGATGAATAGTAGTTATACCTTCACAGAGATTGCTAGTAATTTTTTGAAGGTTTTGATCTGCAATATTTTGTAGAGAATGCACTGGTCTCATACTGTGAAGGACAAAGTAAAATTTTATCCTGAGACATTGATTCCAGCAGTCCAAATTATTGTACAAATTACCTTTTTCTTGTTGTATAGCATTAACCTTCTTCAAATATTACTTTCAAGGAGCTAGTTACAATAATTAGTATGCCTGGAGATGGTGTATTTTTGTTTATTTTTTAAAACATGTATATTTATATTATGAGTAATAAGTATTTTTATAAAAATTTAAAAGAACAATATGAACTCTTCAGTAAAACATGTTTTAGAAAATTTTACAAAGCCTAGTCAGAGTTAAAGAAACAGTATAGAAATCCTGTTTTCCTGGTTCTATGTAAGAATTGTTGTATTGTACTATGAAATTCGAGGAATGAAAACATTCAGCATATTGGTTAGAGGACAGATACAACACACACCTACAGTCTAATAGAACACATTGAAGAAGTTCTGATTACATTTTATGTTTTTAAAATTTATTATTCAATTTAAGAAAAAAAAACCTTCTAGAAACGCTTCCTATGGAAGAAGACATTAAAGCATATTTGCCATCGGAGATTACCTAGCAGACTATAAATCACATGTCACTTAGTGATGTATCTATAACTACTTAGTTGGCATGACAAAATCAGATAGTGATTAGATGATTTATGAGGTATAGGGGAAGAGAACCCCTCAAGGAGAATATTCACAGGGACCAAAATATTTGAACATAAAGTGTTTTAATTTTCTTAGTATCAATTCATATCCACATGAGGTAGAAAAAAACCTAATGGGTAATTTAAGCATAATTTTATAGAGTTAAATATAAAAGATAAAAATTATAATGTTCCATCAAGATAATAAACAATAATGAAAATGCTCACAATACTAGTAAGGCAGTGTATATCTTTTTTCTCTCAAGAAATAGAAATATGATCTAACAGAAAATAAAAAGCAGCATATTTTAATAGATAAAATGTGAGTTTATAGTCCTTGTTTAAATTCAGTTTTCATAATTTATTAACTTTTTATCTTGCAATATTATTTAACTGCTCTGCACTTCAGTTTACTCATTTGTAAAGTGGGGATTAAAATACCTATATCAAAAAGCTATTCTGAAAATTAAACAAATTATCCATTATAAAATCACTTAGAATCATGCGTGGCACACCCAGTTTTTAATTGATAGTTGTTATTAGAAAACAGAGTAAATCAACCATGCAAATTTTGTTTTTCTATTAAAATGGCTTCAATTTTTACCACAACTTCTATTTAAAAGAATAAGTGGGGATAAGAATATAAGTACTTGGTTTATCTGAATGAGGTATATGGCTACCAGTAGCACTGAAATTCGTGAAACTAGAGAGTGGACTGAACAACTGGTATTCTATTCAATGCACTCTTCTGTTTTCATTGGACTTTACTGAGTCATGGTGGGATTAAAGCAAGAAGAAGTTTTCAAAGAGCTCTTTATATGGAAAAACTCTTTTGTAAGGATATAAGCCTTAACACTGTCAAGAAGTCTAGGAATAGGCTGATTTTAGACAATTCAGCTATTCTCTCTAGTCTAGTCAACAGCAATGGCTACGTTTCTTAAGGTCTATTTGCCTCACACTATTCAAAATACGTTCCATGCATTAATTCATTTAATCCTAACAGGCTCATAAAATATTACAAGGGTATGTCAAAAAGTTCGTGGAAAAACAGAATTAAAACATAACATGAATCTTTCCATGAACTTTCAAAGTACTCTTGTGTTATAATTCTCATTTATGGCAGTAGAGGAAAATGTTACATGGCTCCTGGCTTCATATTCCACCAGCAGTAGAAGCAGATATGTTTACAATCAAAAAAGCAAGCAAATAGACAAATGTATAAATACATAAATACATGAAATAAAATAATTACATGCATAAGTCCCAGAACAGGGAAAAATTATGCATTAATCAAGTCCAACTGGAGCCAGGTATTGTTTCCTTCCCATCTTTGAAGATTTTTACTAAAATTTCCATTCTGGGACCAAGATGCAATTTTAGATATCCAACCAGAATGTCTTCCAGGACTCCAGAACACAATGGAACTCAGGATAAGGCAGCCACAAGCAGTCTCCTCTTTAATAGAAGGAACCAGCTATGGTTATATGAGGAAAATGGACATCTTTGCTTTGTTTTGCTTTGGATGGTTTTAATATCAATTCACTACTTCTAAATAGTTGACTATAATTCCAAAGCACTTTCTGCCTCTCCCATCCCAACCTGTACAAATGCACCCCTTCTCCTTCCTAGTACTTGCCAATCAAGAATATTTGCCGAGACAGCAAAGCCATGACTTTTCCAAGCTTGGGAATTTCGAGTCATGAGACAAGAAGTCTGAATTCTCGAGCTAAGGAGGAGAAGAAATTAAGATGAACTCCACCAATTCTGAATCCTTTTTCTCCAAACTTTAAAAAATTTTATGTTATTCAACTCAGAGGAACTTTCTATTTACTATCAAAATACAGTGGGTAGGTTTATTTTTCTGTTTCTTTCAAGAAATAACATTTTATGCTTCTGTAAACTCTATTTTAATTGGCAAAAAACTGACAGTCTCCAAACATAGCAGAGAATTGAGGAATAGATGAATATTGCTTTTTCACAGAATGCGTGCTATGTTTGCTGACACCATTTACAGATGAGTGCAGTACTGTTAACAGAGCAAAGCCACAGCGTAAGGGAAGCCTGGTGTCAATAAAGGGCACTTAAGGAATGCCAACATCAAGGAAGCTGTGGCATCTTTCTTCATAAAGTCCTTGAAAAATAACCCAAATAGTATTTTCTAATACATAACATTACTGATGAAATTGAATTTTGATTTTGGTGTTATGTGGAGATATTTTTGAATTCAAATAATTTAATTCATTTAAATATATATTGGAAATAGTATTTTTCTATTATTATATGGTATTAAGTTTTACAATAATCCCTTTGAAGCAAAAATTATTAGTCAATTTAAAGGCAATAAAGACAGTATTTACAAAAGACAAAGACTTGTAAATCTGATATGTGAATGAAAAAAATTTAGGAAATGATGAGCTAGACAAACGCTATATCCAGGATGGGTTTGGAGAATTCAAACTCTGTGCTTTGGGATTAGTTGCTCTCAGGCTGCAACCAAATGGACTAACCCAACACAGATTCGAAGATTAAAAAGCTGCCCATTTTGCTACTAATTTTCAAACATGCACAGACTTTTCGATTTTAGTGGCTACAGAGCAAGGCCATATTTCTCACTTGTCTTCTAAATAAGGCTCGCAATCTAAACGATAAGAATATACATTTTCCCTATCTAAAGCAAATAGAACTTAGTATTTTAGCACTTTTATGTCTTGATTTTACTCATGCAAAAAGTTTGTATTTCCATTTGGAGGAAAGCAAAAAGATCTTGGGAAGCAGGAAAGGTCTTTAAATTCATACATGGATTCCAGCAGCAGAAATCTATTATTTTGTGGTTTTCGTGGGCTGGACCTTCCATTATTATGAGCATCATTGGAGGAGGGGAGGAACGGCAGATAGCTAGGCTTGGACAATTTAAGTTGGATCCCCTTTGCCACTGAAATTACTTCCAGGATGCATCTGGAGAAGTTACTTAGTTTCTCTTGTTTCAGTTTCCTAATCGCCTGTCCCATTGAGTTGATGTGAAAATTAAATGACCTTAGAAATTAAATATTCAAAAATTCTTAACAGCAGTGCTTGAAATACTCCATAAGCACCCTATAAATGTTATATTTAGCTATTATTAGTAGTCGTTGTAGTATTTCTAAACTGTTAAGATTTGAGTCTCAGCTATCAGCATTCTGTTGTGTCCAACATACAGAGGATTATTTTGGAACACTGGATTTACAGTTATGAGTCAATTAATTTCTCTTTATTTATTAAAGATAATGCAGATACAGTTGTTTACTCTTGAAACTAAAAAAGTCTTAACTGACACAAATGCTTAAAGCATTTTTACTCTTTGTGTGATGATCCAACAATGCTGCTTAGACGTTTTGTTCCTGAATAATGATGATATTTATTTAAATAACAGGATATATATTAAAGCATTATATATGTGTGTATATGTTATATATATACAATTTGGCATATGCCAACTGCTGTGATTTTTCTTTGATTGTTCCACAGTATAGTAGGAGAGATATGCCACATTGAGCTAGACTAACCAATAGCTTAATAGTAATTCACATAATCAGAGATATAAAATAAATTAATATATTTATTTATCAATGGACAAATACTCAAAGATAACATAAAAGTGAAAAAATCAACATTATGCAACTAGAGTGATGGTATTTCAGATTAATATTTTTCTTTTAAATTAATTTTACATGACTGTACTTTTATTAGGATTACCAAAAGTCATAAGAAAAAGTATCAATTTGTGGATGTATGCACTTTTCTAACACTACCTCTCTACTTGTGACAATTTAAAATGCCCACTTTTTTAATCCTCACTTCTCAAAATACCATTCATCTTTCAGGGCCTGCCTCAACTCCTACTACTTCAATAAAGATCTTTCTGACTCCCAACCCGAAATGAATTCTCCTAGCTCTGAGCTTCTCTGGAAATTCGTGTCTTCATAATGTCTTTAGAAATGAATCATGCTTTGTCTTGAGGTAGTGAAAAGAGAGCCTGCTCTTTGAAGTCAGACAGACTCAGGATGAATCCTGATTCTACTACAAAATAACTGCATGACCTTGGACAAGTTATCTGTTTTGTAAGAAAAATGGTAACTGTCTGATCCTTACCATATGCCAGGTATGGTTTAAAGTGCTTTACATGTATTATCTCACTTAATCCACACAGTAACCCAATAAAATAGGTAGTGTTATGAATCCTTTTACTTAAGGGCATTGACACACACTATCTTTATCTATACAGCAAAGTATCCAAGGCCACATTATTAGTAAGTTGCACAAACAGGATTCAAACCCCAGCAGCTCGGCTGCAGAGTCCATGTTCCTATATAGTATATTGCTCCTCATCTGTGCCAGCAGTTCACGATAGTAACTAAAATTATATGCCTACTAAGTTGGTAAAATTAAATAACAATTATAAATTGTTCGGCACTTAGTAGTTGTATATCAAATGCTATTTGGTGTCTCTCTTGTATTATTCCTTATTTATTACTGCCTTGAACTGCCACTTGTACCTGACTTAACTTTTCATGTATCTATGTCCTGCCTGTGCAGATGGTTCAAAACCTTCCCTGAGGCCCCCACAATAACTGCACTTCATTGAGCTCACCACTAAGCAATGAATTTAAACGCTTTTGAGACCTGGGCTTTGTGTGCCTTCAGCTTCACATTTCTGACTTCTATCAACAGTAGTTCCCTGAAAACCATTTGCTGTTTCAACCACCTAAACCATTGTGATTCTCTCTACCTACAATGTCCTTGCCACTCTCCTCTGGCTGTTGCCTACTTCTGCAGACTCCGCCCTGCCTGGCTTCCTGCTCAAATCTGTCCCCAAACACCCTAGCTAGGGAAAGAGCCTCCTATTTATGCCTTTATAGTATCTTCTGCCTGTCAGAGTTTACAATATGATACGTCAGGTAAGTGCAAATTATTTTAACACATTGTAGCAAAATCAGGAAGGCAGGGACTCGATTTTAGCCATCTTAGTATTTCCAATATTTTGCACAGTAACTGGAACTGTAGGCATTCAGTGGGTGTTTACTGAATTTTTCTGATAATAGAATTTTTTTTTAACTTGATTTGCTCTATACAAAGTTTTGGAGAAAAGGATTCCTGGTAATACCAATAGAATCTCTTCCAGGAATTATATAAGCATTAGCATTTCCCAAAGTGTTCTGTACAGCAAGATGCTCTGTGCTGACAAAATGGTCCTGTATCCAAATATATTAGGAAACTACTGCATATTTTCACTTTCCTCCTGGAGAATCACAACTTGCATTCAGATATTTACTAATTCAATAAATATTTTTTGAGTTTCACACACAATATATAGGGGTGAATAAGACAGAAACAATCTATGTCCTCATGGTTTTTAGCATCTATTAGGTCTCTGAGAAGTCCTACAATAAAGAAACATATTTTACCTATTCAAACCAATATATTCCAATATATTTTATCAGAATTCTTTTTTTACATGTCAGCATTTTGTACACACATTTTTGAAAATATTGCCATCAATGTTACCCAAATCAAATAATGTGTTTTTACTCTACTTACCTAAGTTTATTCCCTGCATTACTTCTGATTTTCATGATAAATAAGTAAGAGAAAAGGATAATTGCATAGGTAACAGTTAGTATAATTATTGAATCAAGTATTAAAATATTATTTGAGATGTTTAAATTGTGATTCTATTTGATAGATACTTTATATAGTTAAAATGTTACACATTTGATACTAAGGCACTGATAATGAAATAAGGCAAAAGCAAAACATTATTGAAAATTCCTCTTAGAGCTAGAACTAAGCAAAGATTTATAAAACAGAAATTTACTGATTTGTAGTTCCTAAATTAATGCATGATGGATTTATATAGAATCGGGTTGAATCCGTGCTTCAGCCTTTATCATGATATTGTAACTTGATTTCTTGGTATGGAATAGCTCTATCAGACTGAAATGAAAAGTCAGAAAAATTTTTTAAAAAAAACAAGAAAAAGGTACCACTTTTCTGTCACATGTAAGTATTTCTTGAGGGGAAAGGATCTGGCCTGAATCATTTGGTCTGGTCAATTGTCTTGATTTTTTTCATTTACTTTCAGTTTTCTTTCATGACCTACTATCCTAAAGAAATAAATAAATAAATAAAGCTATTTTATCAGGCAAATTCTCTTGATACTTGATACTTTTAAACACTAATTTCATATTAACATTTTCTCTTTCTTTGGTATTAGTGGATTTTATATATTGTCTCCATCTACTTTAATACATGAATATTTAGTTTATATTCCCTGCAATATTACCCCATGCTATTCTTACCTTCTCACTGTGGGCATTACCCAAGAATTAATTAGAACTTTTTTATATAACCTTCTTTCCAGGCTTACATTTGCATCATGTGGGATTAAATCAGTGCTTAGGAATCCTTCATAAATGGACACATGAGATAAAACCGAATAAGTTTTGGTAGACAAGAATGGCATATAGCAGGAGAGAAGGGGATACCAGGAGTGGTAAAGGTTCACTTGAGGTGCTCCATGCCTCACTCTTTTTGCCACATGCGATATTGACCTCACAAAAATTTATAAGATAATCATGGCTCTATCAACACCAAATTAAACACTAGCTTTGTTAGAATATATCTCAAAAAATCCATGTTTGCAAGTGGAATCGTGAGTATTTTATTTGCCTTTTTATTCTTAGTGCCTTCAAAAATTATTGGAGACCTAGTACATACTCAATAAATATTTATTATACTAGCAAATGAAGCCAATCAGTTGGACTGATTTTGGAGGAAAAAATCATCAATATCTTGCCCCAGAATTTATTTTCAGGATGGTTGGAGAAACATCTGCAACAGACAATTTATCATATCACAATCATTGCTCAGGCACATTCTTGAATGTTAGCATTTCCATGTATGTATTTTTTACTCTTATATGCAACTGTTTGTATTAAAATTGTAATTATATGCTACCATTTAGTAATTAAACATAGAAGAGTTTAAATATATTTATCTCGAGGTCCAAATTTCCAGATGTACACATGACACAATTGCATATTTTGTTGTCATTCCTTGTGTACAGTCTGATATTCCAAATTTAACTTAATTGCAAGTGAGGTCATATTTTTTATATGTCTTAAAGATAATAGTGTCACAACTTAGTGTTTAGCTTTTTGCTATTCACATAGTTAATGTCTAATTGATATTTATTAACCTAACTAGTGATGGGATAATAGGGTCTACTGAGACCCTGTAAGTTATTTTTGTATTATTTCTCGGTTCGAATCATAAAGATGACAAAGTCAGTGTTCAGTACCTCTTGAACCTCCTTGTGGTGGTAGGCTCCTCACTTTTTTCCCTGTTTATTAAGTAGGATTTCAACTCTGTATATGTCTCTCACCTAAATAACTTATATTTTTCTTTCTTACTTTCCCTTATAAAAGTTGCCTATATTTTCTCTCATTTCCTGGAAAACCAATTCTGTGAAATATGGGAATTGTGCGGCTCAGTTTTGCTACATGTTTCTCTGTCTTTACCTATCCCCAGGTGCCACAGAAATACTGTGCGCTAATATTTTATGTATAAAAAAGACTCAGCTAGGCTAACACATAAGTAAGAAATGAACTAATGTGTTAGTTATACAATTGTACCAGGTAGGTAAATATGTTGAGTAGTTTTCTTCCCTCTGTGATCTTTTTATAATTAAACATATGTTATTCCTACCTGTGAAGTGAGATTAAGATATAAAGAGATGAATTGGAAAGGTCAGAAAGAGTCAATGAAAGAGAAATACCAAGTTCAAATTATGCAATTGTAAATCAGGACTTTAGTTAGAAGAGAGGAGCTTGAATGCTGTCATCACAAAGAAACAATAAATTTTTGTGATGATGAATATGTTAATTACCCTGATTTAATCATCACACATTATATACATGTATTGAAATATAACTCTGTACCCCTTAAATATGTACAATGTGTCAATTTAAAAATTAATAAAAAATAGAAAATTGATTTTTCCCAATAATTACTTAGTTAAAAAAGAATCATGAGGATTACAAAGTCAATTGTCTACAGCTTTAAAAAATATGACCTCAAATCCAATTTAAATTAAATTGTATTAGCATATTATAACATGGAATTAATTGAACCAAGCATATAGGTGCCTTATTTGTCCACCTGGAAATTTGAAATTTGAGACAGATTTACTCGACACATTTTTATGTTTAGTTGTAAAACTACAAATTGTGTTTAGAATGCTTACAATGATAATTGCATAGTAAGTTAGAATGACCCCTTTTTATTGTCTTCTCTAGTCTTCTAGAAGTTCCTGGATGGATAATAAAATCTCTATTAATACTTCCTTAATGAACTGTCACTGTAAGAAAAAACATGTACCATTTGAAAACTGTCATACAATGTACAAAATAGTGAACACATTTGTTATTCATTCCTTGATACTTTATAGTTATGAATTTTTCATATCCCTGTAGTGCCATCTTGCCCCAGCTGCCCTGGCATATATCCTGGTTCAAATCAGGGCCAGCCAAACATAAATAAATAAATGAAGTTGAACAGGTAGCTCTTGGAGGTCCTTTTCCATGATGTAGAGAAAAATACTTATCTTGTTTTTAAAAAGATTTCAGCTGGATAGGTAAAAGAGATGGATGGTTAATACTAAAAAAATAATTTAAATTTAATCATGTTTTGAACCAGTTGTTGGATATTACCAGTCACTGGACATAGAATACCAGAATGTCTATAAAGTGTGTGAGTTTCATGTAGCAATAGAAGTTAAGTCCTTCGCTAAATTCTACTGTACTTGGGACATTAACTTCTGGATTCCAGAAGCCATTTTTTATTCCCTTAAGAAGTATACTAAATTACATTCTGTAAAAGTCTCCCAGCGACTTTCACTTGGCAAGATAATCTTCCTATCATAATATCGCATTAATGACATTTCAAATATTCTTTTCTAGAAGACAGGTGGGTTTAGAGGAATATCTTAAATTGGGATGCCCTAAATTAGAGAATGAAGTTTACTGTGTAATGAGTTGGTTCTGTTTGCATTCTTATTTTCACCATGACCCCAAGTGAAATAATATTTTCCTACAGGGCACACTCACTCAATGCTCTGTGGAATTATCAAGAATTTACTATAACTCGATCATCAACTTTTTTATTCAAGAAAAAAAATCAGGGCCGAGCCCGTGGCGCACTTGGTAGGGTGCTGCGCTGGGAGCGCGGCGATCCTCCCGCCGCGGGTTCGGATCCTATATAGGACTGACCGGTGCACTCACTGGCTGAGTGCCGGTCACGAAAAAACGACAAAAAAAAAAAAAAAAAAAATCATAAAATAAGTGAGGGTAATGAGAGTATAAAAATAACCTTGAATCTTTTTTATTTATGTAAACAAAATTACTCTCAAATTTTCATAGTTTAGTTTCTATTAATAGCAAACAACTTAGGGCAGATCTCACATGAGATTTTGCCACATGCCTCTATAATAGCTAATGTAATGTAGCTGTTTAGTTGAACTTTTTTTAGAACTAAAATAACCTGTTCTGATATTTGAGTCAAAATGATGTCAACGTTAAACTAATGTTAATGTTGAATTTCCATCGGCTCCTGTGTAGAAATGGGCCGGAATCCTTCCTGTTCTATTAAAGATGATTCAAAGAAGTTTCTTATCTCAACAATTAAATCAGAATTATACATGCTTTCTCACATTTTAATAACTTCCAGATGGTGGAAACTAAAATAAAACTAAGAATTCAACAAAAGTATGGGAAAATATTAGCATAGCACAAAAGACTAAGAACTCTAAGGAAGTTATTTTCAAGCTAGTTTTTCCTTGCTTTAAAAAATGCCACTGGCGAGAATAATGACACTTCCATAATGTTGCTAGAGTGCTTTATTTGTAAAGCAGCATGTAAGCCTCATAAAAGGGTAATGAGTTCCTTAAGTGATAGTAAAATAAGCTTTCACGTAGAGATATGCCGAGGTACTACTGTTCATGGGCAGTAGCAGAGTCGCATTACCTATTTTGTATTGCAATTTTCACTAACAGAAGAAAGGAATTACTATAATGGTCACATTTTCCTTCCAGTGACATAAAAAAAGGATTCTAGTAGAGTTCAACTAAGTACAGAAAATGATAAAATCTTATATAAAATTTACACTTATTTGGCCATTCTTCTTTATATAAGCATGTTATTTGAGTAGATTAGGAGTACATTCTTCTAGCTCATCGCAGAATTACCCCCAGATAACTATTTTCAGTTGATTTGCTTTCTTCTAGATTTATCGATTGTTGCATCTTCATAAAATACGCATATGTTCTTTGACACATATTAAATAACACTTGTCTTCTCCCTTCTACATTTGCATGTTGAATAATAATCAATAAAAGGAATCACTCAGTATTAATAAAATAATTTTTTATGAAATACCAAATAAATTTCAAAAGTCCTTCAATCTAGCTCCTTCCATACAGGACAAAAATCTTGCCTATCATATAATTAAAGTCTCTTCATAATGGAAATTCCACATTAAATTCCATTGGCTAATTGCTAGTAAAATCAAGAAGTCTATTCTCTCCTCTCTCACTATTTTAAATTGAATCTCTTGCTTTCTAGCAGCAACAGGAAATGGATGCTCATGGAATTCAGAAATTTTCACTAAGTGTCAGGTACATGAAATATTAGTATTTTGTCATATTAATTTTGTCCAAGCAACATGTTAGGGTGAGAGGACAGATTATATCTCAGAAGCTTGTGAGTATGAATCTAAAAGACTCAAATGGAAGTTATGACTTCTGAGGCAAAAATTTAAAAACAAATGCCTTTGAGTGGTAGACTACAAATAAATAACATAGATGACTGTATTTCCCAGGAAAAAGCACAACCCCCAACACTAGAGGATAGAACTTTTTGTGGTTTCAGAAAGAGCTTAACCCACTAGCACCAAACTACTGACAGGCTTTCCTCCAAATAAATATGTAAACCTTATGGTATGAGCTAAATCAAGACAAATAAAAGTGTTAAAATGCTAAATTCTGTTTTCATTCAACAGGGTAAATGTATATTTCTATCACTTAGATTACACACTTTAATAGAAAATTAAATAACAAAGTTGGCATTGTTCTACAGCTGTGAAAGTATAAAAATCTGTGCAGATTCTTGAATCTTAAACTAGGTGTTGGGTTGGGCTGCCTTCTCAGTCTTAGAGCAACTAGTTCCTCAGCACAGTCTTAAGATAGGGATAATGTGTAGCATTTTTGTTAATTCGGATTTTCTGTATTTTCCAGATTTCGTATAATTAAAGCAATTAAAAATTGCCAACAAATTTGCAATTAAATGTCTATTTCGTTAACAGGAGATGGGTAGAAAATGAGACATCTACTTTAAGTTTAAGTAGACTGGATTTTTAGAGGGAACAAACAAATTTTTTGGATATAAGCAAAATTCTTAATGATATTCATGCACATTTTAACACCTTTAGCAAAAAGAAAATTGTAAATCAATAATTCTCCAATTAATTAAAAATTTTAAACATCCAGATAATAATTTATAACAAAAATGAAAACAAATTTCAAAATAACAAAATTTAAAAGCAATAACAGTTAAATATTGAATCAACAAAAACATTCTATAATAAAACATTGTTATTAATAAAATAACAAATTATATTTGAAAAAGATATTTTTAAAAAATAATGTGGTAAGAAATGGTTTGCCTTAGGAAAAAATGGTCAAGTTAACACTCAGAAATCATTCTGACAATAAGAAGAGCAGATAAATATGACAAGGCCCATGTCTCTAATATCTCTTTTATTTTATTCACTCATTTAATATTCACTTATGAAGCTGTTGTTTGGACAATCAACCATATATAAGGGTACTTCGTACAGTTCATAGAAAAATAGAATGAAAAAATAATACAATCTTTCCGTGAACTTCTTGAAGTACTCTTGTATAAAAAAATAACACATATGGCATGTGTTAGTAAAATATTTTTAAATACTATTTTACAATGTTCCTTCCCATTATTTTTGATTACCCCGATTCTTCTTCATGGGAGCAAACCCCTAAATCTTCACATATCCATTACCTGGGTATGATTTGCAAAATTATGAGATGGCCCCCATGATTTTCATCTCCTGGTGTTACTCTTATGAATATGTTATGTTACATTGCAAAAAGAAAGAATAGTATAAATGTCACAAAGGGTACTAGTTAGTTGCCCTTAAAACAGGGTCATTATCAGTGCAGGCCTAACCCAATCACCAGAGCTATGTAAAAGCAACAAGTTTCTCCAGCTGCTAGAGGAGTCACGGATTGGAATCATGAGGGAAATTTGATGCACTGTTGCTGGGTGGAAAATTGAGGGGACCATGTGGAAGGAACTTGAGATAGATCCCTAGAAATTGAAAGCAACTCTGAGCGACTAGTCAGCAAGGAATCAGGGACCTTAGCCCTACAGGTGCAAGAAACTGGATTCTGCAACAGAATAAGGAGCTCGGAGACAGATTCCTTCCCAGAGCCTCCAAATAATTACCCAGGCTGGCTGGCACCTTGATTTTGACTTTGTGAGATCTCAAACAGAGAATCCAGTGGAGTCCACCTAGACTTCCAATCTACAGAGCTATAAGGTAATAAATGTGTGGTATTTTAAGCACTAATTTGTGGTAATTTGTTACACCCTGTATTAGTCTGTTTCTGTTGCTTATAACAAAAATACATGGAACTGGGTATTTTATAAAGAAAACAAAATTTATTGCTTACAGTTTTGGAGTCTGGGAAGTCCATGGTCCAGGGAACACATTTAATGAGGGTCTTGGTGGTGACTTCAGTGATGCAGGATATCACATTGTGAAATAGCAGAGCAGAGAGAACAGAGAGAGAAAGACAGACTCCCCTCTTCTTTTAAAGCCCTCAGAACCACACCCCTGACCACCGATTTTAATCCATTCACTACTGCACAGTCCTACAATCCAATCACCTCTTCAAGGCTCCACCTTTCAATTACCATAATAGGATTTCCCACCCTCTTAACAGTCACAGTGGGGGCTAAGTTTCTAATACATATTACTTGGGGGACACAATTCAAGCTTCAATGAGTTTTGGGGTAACATAATTCAATCTACTACACACCCAATAAAGAAAATTTAAAACAAATCTAATGCACTGAGATAAAGTTATTACAGTAGAAACCGAGAAAATAATTTTGACTTTGTAAACCATAAACCTTGAGGAAACATAGGCAGTAATGAATATATTATTATTCAAATGTAGGGTTGTATAGGCTCGCAATCCTTCCCAAATGAGGAGACCAGATAAAGTTTCCTACAAGCTGGGAAAAGGGGTTCTTAAAAGATAATGATAATAATCAATCCCATATCCGATACCTTAGATGGTAATGGGTCTCTAAGGAGACCTCTCACTTTTCCTCTCTCCAATATTTGGCTGAAAATAGGAGCTTAGCAAACACAAAGACAGGTTTGGGAATCTGAGCCACGGAGAGATGGGCAGCATGTTTCCTGGGAAGAGCCCAGGATGGAGGTAGTAACAATGGTAAATCATGATAAAAAAAAAAAAAAGATAACTATTAACATTTGTTAACTGTTTATTACGTGTCAGACACTGATGTAAATTACTTTTCATCCATTATTCCACTTAATCCTCATAAAAATTCTATAAGATAAAACTGCTATTTCCCCTATTTTACAAATGGAAAACTGAAGCACAGAGGAGTTTAAACCTCTCACATTTCCACAGCAAATAAGTAGGCTTTGAATTTGAACCAGGATTTGAATCCCAGTAGGCTGGTTCCTTAGTTTATGCTCTTAACCACTAATCTAAGACTACAAGAAAGTAAGAAAACAACAACAACAACAAAACAAGCAAAGAAAGTGTTCTCATGATTTTTTAGGCAAACGGTCTGGAGAGATCATCTCACACAACTGCTGCCCACAGTCCAATACACACATGGAGTCCGACACACAGCATTGAGGCAATACAATAATTCTGTCCAAATATGTAAGTTGTGAAGGATTATACATGGAGAGTCCCAGCATTTTTCCAGGAGGCCATATGTGGTGGGATCAGCAGGACGGTAAAATCATTTTGAAAGGGGCAAAGAAATAGCACAGAAGTAGACCTGAAGGTATCTTAAAATTAGGAAAACGGACAGGAGAGCCACAGATGTTTTGCTCCTAACCCTAGGAGATAACTCTGCCTCTGTTTCTACTTCACTAACACAAAAGATACTCTTGAATGCATGTCTCATGTCAAATGATATCAAGACACAATGAATACTTTATAAGTAACAGGATCTCATTCATTATTTTCATTAGGTGTTTTGCACAGTTAGAGATATTACATCTTACTTTGCATATATCCATTATTGGTTAACTTTCTGAAAATAAACTTTCAGGGTTAGAAAACAGACACATTTTACATGATCTACAGAGTTCAATTGTACAACTAGGAATGGTTGAATTAATACATCAGATTGCTCTAGAAAACAAAAAATAATCTGGAAATGCTAAATGATTAACTATACAAATTTTAGAGTAAAATTTTTATCTGTTAGTATGCTTTATTTTTGATTTTTACACCTGTCTGTTTATTTGAAGTTATAGGTAATATGTACACATATTTATATTTTTTTCTCTTTTTTCAATCTTATTTTGGTACATCTGTCAGTATGGAAAAAAAAAGTTTTTATTGCAAAGACCAAATAGGAAGTTCAAATAAAAAGTGTGTAGTATATTTATGCTTCAGTTTTAAGAGACCAGTTAAAAATGAGAATATTATATACAAGCACTAACTCCATATAATGATAAATGACGCAAAAAGTCTTACATTTAGTTTTAAAGTGAAATCTAGAAATTTTAGTTTGATCTAAACTTAGCTGTGTCTCCTTAGATTCATCACTTGCTACCATATGCTGTGTTTCTGATCACAATTCTCATAATCTGTGGAATGGCTACAGATGCCTGTTTTTAAGTAAAAACAACGATCACTTTTCTAAAGAATGGACATGGGCCATGTTTCTAATTTTAAATTGGAAAATTTGTTCCATTTTACAGGTTTATTTTTACACCTGCAAACTCCTAACAAGATTTGCTATGTCTGACTATTCTGGATAGTTCATTTTTAACATTTTTTCCATTTCAAGTAATATTTTTCAAAGATTCGTCCTGAGGCTATGTTATGAGATCTTATGCAGTAGTTACTTTTACTCATTGGGAAAAAAACCTTTGAGTGTGAGTGAATTTATAATTTCCTCCTTCTTGACCATGACTAGATATGGATAATCTCAAAATATTATACTTTTTACTTTTAACTATATGAACCTATCGGTGAATGGAAAAAGTAGATTTTACATTTTAAATTCTCTCTATACATTCCATCAAATTCAATACTACCAGTTATGGATTTTTATTGAATAACTCAACGATTCTTACTGAATAATTCATTCAATTTATGGGTAAATAAACTAAGGCTCAGAAAAATTAAGGGAGTTGAGTTACAGGACTAATGAATAAAAGATTGAAAGCAGAATCCAAAAATTCTGATCTACTCAACTAGTCAGTCATAACTTTTCATTGTTAAAGAAGCTGTATTTAGGATCTTTAAACACTGTTATCTAACATAGGCATAGTTTGCATTTCCATTTTCAGGTTTCCAAACACTTTATATTTAATTACTTTCCTGCATTTAACTACTGCCTTGAAGTTTTATTAGACACGAGGTGGTGCTCTATATCATAAAAAATTGTGCTCAAATGTGCATGTGTGTATATATATGTGTGTGTTTGCGTGCGTGCGTGTGTGTGTGTGTGTGTGTGTGTGTGTGTGTGTGTAGACGTTCAGCAGTAATAATGTTATAAACCTTTTCAAATCATAACTGTCAGAGGGAATAATCCACATGCCCATTTAAACATAGATGTTCAATGAGAGTGAACATATTTATATGTTTCTGGGCGCTGTCATTTCCATTTCTAAATACTTTGATTTTGCCTAGTTATGTTGGAATTCTATGTAGTAGTTATATATTAATAACAGATTTAGTATTTCTCTCTCTGTATATAATCTCCTTATTCTTAATTTTTTTTCCAATGAATGGATTTTCCTTGTAGTAATTTCCAATTCACATTTTTTTGGTTTGTTGAATGAAACAGGTAAAAATTGAGTCCACAAGGAATATATTAACTGGCCCAGTGTTCTATCCTGCAGGACACGTCTGATACTTCAACCCCATGATAAATCAAGAAATATTTTAGATTGGGTGAAAATAACGTGGTTTCTGTATAATGTTACTGGTATTCTTTGATAATTTCTTAGAGATATCATATAACTGGAAACAACAAATCCATGACATAATAAGTATAGCATTTTCAAAAGTCAAGTTTAGACAATTCTTCATAACTTAAAGTACCATTGTTATAAAAAATTGGTATAGAAAATATCTAACGAAATAAAGAGGGATTTGATTTGAAAATTTGTAATAATCTTCTTAACTTATTATCTTCTTAATTAGAATAATATTCACTTTATGATCTATTTTCTATCACAGATTTGTTTTGATGGGCAAGACAGCATTTCCTTAATTATGCCATTTTAAAAGCAATGTCTGAGGTTTATTGATAAAATGAAAGGTCATTATGCACAAAACTAATTCATTGGTACTTTCCCATACCTGTGAGATTTAGTCTTCAGAATCTTTCTTACAGGACTTTTATTTTATCAAGATGATAATGATAAGTATGATGATGAAGATATATACATAATATTATATATGTTTAAGATGTAAAAGTATATAAAGGTATTAAAGAGTGATATATTAATTAATAACTAACTACCAAGTATTAATAATACATTATTATGACAAAGCTAGAAATATATCAGAAATGGAAAAATAGTTTAACATTAAGAAATATATTAATGTGTTTTTCTCACAGATTATTTAACAGATTAAAGAAAATTATAGAGAAAACATAGTCAGTAAAATTCAAAATCCATTCATGTTAAAACTCTTAGCAAACTAGCTATACATGGAACTCTTAAAATCCAGAAAGTTCTAACTCCAGATATCATTTTTAATGGTGCCTTCTCTTCAAAATTAGAATTTAAAAAAAAAAAAGGAAATCCACTTCACAGATTCTATTCAATATTTAATCAAGAAGTCCTAGTGTATAAGAATTGGAAAGTAAGAAATATACTTCCATATTTGAAAATTATTATGAGTGAAGTTGGCAAATAATAAGAATTGATCAGGGATTTTAGCAGTATTGCGGGGCAAAAAATCTCTATATAAAAGACATTGCAATAATAATTTTAAAAAATCACAAAACAAACAAACAAAAAAGGTTCAACTTATCTAAGGAATACTAGCATCCAGAATATGAACAAAACTTTCAAAACTCACCAGGAGAAAAAAAAAATACATTTGGAAAATGGGCAAAAAACATGAGCAGACATTTCACCAGAGATAATACACAGATGTCATATAAGCACATTAATGATGTTTAACATCATTAGCCATTAGCAAAATGTACATTAAAACAATGAGATATCAATACATACCTATTACAGTGTCTAAGATAAAAAGAATAAATAACAAAACAGGAGGTTGGGAGGGGAGAGAAAAAATAAAGACATTGCATTATTGTAAATTAGCAAAAATTAGAATTCTTCAAAGTATAATGATTAATAATGAAAAGCTGACTAATTAAATATGAAGAAGTTTTATGGCCCAAATTCCTTAATATACTTTTTCCTCCACAGAGTTGTGACCATTTTCTTCTACATCTGAAACTCTGGGACTAGATGAAGTAGCTTTCCAAAGAGGATCATCATGAATCCCCAAGTTTATAAAGCCTTCGCTAAACCTGATTGGATACCTGTAAGTAAAATGATCATAAATTTTCACCTACAGGGTATGTTTAGAAAAAAAATTAACAAATATTTAAAGTCACTTAGACCCTTAATAGTATTAGAAAAAATGAAGCTAATTTACAGACTGCTGTTTTAGAAATCAAACATTTTTATGTTTTATGTAGATGTGATACATTCTCGAAAAGCATATTGATTTCTTCTTCATATTTTTGGGTGTTCTGATGCTGGCTATATATACACTTATGATTGTTATATCCTCTTGCTGGATAGATCTCTTTACCATTATATAATGATTTTCTTTGTTTCTTTTTGTAGTTTTTGCATGGTATATATTTTTTTCCCATCTCTTCACTATTAGTCTACTTGAGTCTCTATAGGTGAGGTGAGTTTTTCGTAGACAGCATATAGGTGGATCTTGTTTTTTAATTCATTAAGCTAGTCTATGTCTTTTGAGTGGGTATTCAATTCATTTACATTTAGAGTTGTTATTGAAAGGTACTGTCTTACTTCTGGCATTTTATTGATTTTGTATGGTTGTTTTAAATGACTTTTGTTCTTTTCTTTCCCTTTTATTGTCTTTGATGTTTGTTGGTTTTTTGAAGTGGTAAGATATAGTTTCTTTCTCTTTCTTGATTGCATATCTGTTCTACCAGTGGGTTTTGTTCTATTTTGTATATTCTTGGTGGTGATTACCATTTTTTAGATTTCACATGCAGGACTCCTTTGAGGATTTTTGTAAGGGTGGTAGTGTGGTAATGAGCTCCTACAGTTTCTGTTTATCCGGAAAATTCACTATTTCTCCTTCATTTCTGAAGGATAGCCTTGCTGGGTATAATATTCTTGGTCAGCCATTTTTGTTTTCTTTTAGTACTCTGAATATATCACCCCATTCTCTTCTGCCGCATAATGTTTCTGCTGGGAGGTCTGCTGTTAGTTTAATGCGGGTTCCTTTACAGGTGACATGATTATTCTCTCTTGCTGCTTTTAGGATTCTCTCTTTACCTTTGACTTTTGACAGTTTGACTACAATGTGCATCAGAGAAGACCTTTTTGGATTGAATCTGTTTGGGGATCATTGAGCCTTTTGGATCACAAAGTCTGTATCTCCCCCATACTTGGGAAATTTTCCACTATTATTTCACTGAATAGGTTTTCAATGCCTTTTCCTTTTTTCTTTCCTTCCAGGACACTGTGCTTCTCATGTTTATGCACTTAAGTTTGTCTGATAGCAGCTCTTGTAGATTTTTTCATTTTTAAAATTCTTTTTCCTTTTTTTGTCTCTCTGGATTATTTGAGAGAGATTATTCAAGATTGAAAATTCCTTCTTCTGCTTTTTCTAGACTTCTGCTTAAGCGTTCAGTTGTATTTTTTATTTTGTTTAATGAATCCTTCAGTTCCATCAGTTCTGCTACATTATTTTTTAAGGTATTTATCTCTTTATAAAGTTCCTCCTTCATATTCTGAATTGTTTTTCTAATTTTGTAGTGTACTCTTTCTGAGTCTTCTTATATCTCATTGAGTTTCCTTAAGATTGTTATTGGAACTCCTTTTCAGTCATTTCAAGAGTTTCTTGCTGTTTGGGTTCTGGCACTTGAGAATTATTGCACTACTTTGGTAGTGTCATATTTTCTTTTATTTTAATTTTCATATTTCTGGTATCCCTATGTTGATGTCTGGTCATCTGATAGAGTAACTGCTTCTCCTATTGCTCTGGAGTGGCTTTTGAGGAGAGAGACTCCCCCCCATAGATTTGTTTTATATTGACCATTGGCTAGGATCATACTTGCTGGCATCCCTTCTAGTGTCCCGTGCCCTTTATAGGTGTGCTGGGGTGTGCTGAAGGTACTCATCTTGTACATATGGCCCTGGGAGAGGTTTTTCTTTCCTCTTTCCTGCAGACAGAGGTTTCTTCTGGGTCCCTGCTTCTCCCTCTTCCCTCTTTACTCCTTTCTGCTAAAATGCAGGAACACCTAGATCTGGGTGAGGTGTTGCTGGCAGCCCCCAGGTTGTACATCAGCTGGAAGTGGGACCAACTGCTGTGTGGGGAGAAAGGTAGCTGCAGCTGTGGTGCTCTCAGGTCAGAGGGTGGTGATGGTGGTAGCCACGAGGTCATGCTTTCATTTGTGGTTTGGGTGCTGGACTGTGAAAGGCAGAGATACTAAGCTTCTTCTCAGGAAGGGGCAGTGTTTCTTGGTGAGCTTTTGTTGGAGCAACCCATTCCTCCACTTGTGGAGATAGGCAGTGCCACTGAGCAGGTGTGCGATGAGGCAAGTGCTCATCCAGCTTCCATGTGGCAGTTTGATTTCATTAGACCACTTTCATAACAGAAGGGGCAGTGTTTTGTTTTTATTGGAATAGACTATTACATTGGATATGGATTTGCCTTCTGTGCATGCAATATTTCTGCCAAAACTAACATCTGTATATTTATAGAATACTTTATCTACCATTATGGTATTTAACATAGCATTGCTTCTGATCAAGGAACTCACTTCACAGCAAATAAGTCTGGAAATGGGCCCATATTCATGGAACTCACTACTTTTACCATATTTCCCACCATCATGAAACAGCTTACTTGACAGTATGATGCAATGCAGAAAAGAGCTCCAATAGGGTGATGTAGCTTGCCAAGTTGACAAGGGGTGAATCTGTAAGGATTAATTTTATGTATCAACTTGGCTGAACCATGGCTCCCAGATATTTGATCAAATAGTATTCTGGATATATCTGTGAAGGTGTTTTTTGGAAAGAGATTAACATTTAAATGGTGGACTTCATGGAAAGTAGATTATCCTCTGTAATGTGGATAAGCTTCATAAAATCAGTTAAAGGAAGGCCTTAAAGGAATAAAGACTGACCTTCCCTGAACAAGGAGGAATTCTGTGAGCAGACTGCCTTTGGATTGAAACTGGAACTCTTCTTTGGATCTCTAGCCTTCTGTCCTGCCCTGCAGATTTTGGATTTACCAAGCTTCCACAATTGTGTGAGATAATTCCTTAAAATAAATCTCTCTCTCTTTCTGCATATATATATACAATGGCTGTGAGGTCATGCTTTCCTTTATGGTTCAGGTTCTGTACTATAAAGGGTGGAGCTGCTGAGCCACTTCTCAGGAAATTGGCAGGGCCGCTTGGTGAGCCCTTGGAGGAGCACCCCATTCCTCTGCTTGTAGCTAGTGGGCAGTGCTACATGTATATAGTTTGTGTGTGTGTGCATATATATATGTAGATGTATATACATAGAGAGATTTTCTCTACTAACAATGAGGTTAGATCCCAATAAATCCATTGTAAATCAGAAATATTGTAAGTAAAAAATGCATTTAGTGCTGTCGACACAGCACACAGTCCCCTACTTAAGATGGTTCAACTTTTGATTTTTGACTTTATCATGGTGCAGAAATAGTATGCATTCAGTAGAAACTATAGCCCCATAGCAAACTGTAAGGAACTTCTTGATATAAGATGGGGTTATGTCCCAATAAACCCATTGGAAAGTTGAAAAATCACTATTGAACCATCATAAGTTGGGGACCGTCTCTATATATCTTCTTAATTCTGAGTCTCTGGAGAACCCTATGTAACACAGATGTCTTTAATCATAATCAAGAGCATATTAAGATAACCTCAAGAATTAATGAAAAAAATCAGGTTATACAGTTTAACAATTTAAATAAGAAAGCACAGACAATATTCAAGCCTTCTTTCCATAAATCTACAATAGTTGCATGTGTAGGCCAGGAGAATGGGAAATGACATCTTACTATATGTAATTCCAAAAGTATATTCTTCTTAATTTGATCAGCTTCTAGTTATCTGGGATGAATAGAAAAAAATAAAACAGAGACCAGGTACATGCCTCTTCCACTTACATAATGAAGTTCTTGGGCCTTTATTTCATTATTCTATAGGTTTATTTTCATTCTAATGTTTAAGATACAATAGAAATGATTAAAGTTCTAAAATATAAAAGGGAAATATTTGTGTGTTTGGATGCAACCCATGTTTTTCATGGACAGTTTCTGCTTTCTTTGAAATGGCATTTTAAGAACATTCACAAAATAAAATTTACATTACATTGGCTTTATAGACATCACAAAAACAATTCAGGATTTTTCCTTTTAAGGAGTCCTTGTATTCTCAAAATAATTTGCAAGTGGCAAAATCTATATTAACAATCAAATTTGATATATAAGCTGAATTAAAAAACTATTAACCATTACTTTAGTGATGAGTTAAATAATCTTGGTAGGAAAAAGAAAGAGGGATTATTATTTACAGAATCAAAGGCACAGGTTTAGAGAGATAAGCTAACTTGTTGAAGTTCTCACACTCAGGAATTGACAGAACCACTTAAACTTATGGTGTCCATGGGGGAAAACAACACCAAGAGCATTCTCTGGTACATACAAGAGGATAAATTATGGTTTCTGTGCACATTAAGCTTACAGTCTACTGTGCACACAAAATATGTTGATAACACGATTTAATATAAAATGAAGTGATATCAATAAATAAATATCCTCGCTGAATGATTCTAAGAAAGGTGGAAAAATAAGCAGAAAGAAAAAGAAAAGGAATCAAAAATAACTTCAACGTTACCATACTTGGAAAACATAAACACCTAAGTCACTTTTTTTTTTTTTAACGATAGAAAAACCTTTGAGCATGGGTGAAAATATTAGCCAACATCAGCTCTAAGAAACAAAAAGAATGAATTAAATGACAGAATTATGGACAAGTCTGTTTCTTCTGAATACTCCCATGCCTTACAAGAAACAAAAGGGATGTTATCTACAATGTCCTCAGCTTTTTGTATGTTTTTTTTTTCTTTTTCTTTTTTCTGTTTTTTGGACTGTACTGCATGGAGAAAGAACATAAGCAGAACACAGTGTTAAAATTTAGTTGATAACCCAGAGATTAGAGATTGTGCAGGCTAAGAGGGCTTGCCTTTATCAGGCAGAGCAGTGGAGGATTGAGCTATGCAAGGTAAGAGCTTCATATATCTACTAATATATCTTTGACTCTGGCTGAATACTAAGCAGTACATTTGTAGGGTGAAACTGTATGACTCTGGGTACAAAAAGCCTACTAGAGACCTGTCATCAGAACAATTCCTAGAAGGCACTCAGAGCTGGGAGAAACAGAAATTCTGACCAGAATGACAAGAGAGAGCATGATGAAGAATAGAACTTTCACTAGCAATTCCAGAAGGGCCAACCTTTAATAGCAGGACTAAATTAGCCCTAAAGTGATTCTAGATCAACCCTATAAAGATTAAAAACAGTCCTCAAAAGTATAAAGATTATACACAGTAATTTAACTGCCTGCCAAACACAAATATAAAGATATAATACATAATCAGGAAAAAAAATTCAGTTGTAGATACAGACCCAAAACTATCAAAAATGATGGAATTTGTTGACAATTTAAAACAGCTACTATATGTGTGCATTAATATTAACAGTAAAAAAAATTACACAATAAGGAGAGAAATATGATTTAACAAAGAACAAAATGGAACTTCTAGAGCTGAAAACTACACCATATTAAAATTCACTGGAGTGGAAAAACAGAAGATTAGACACTACAGAAGAGAATATCAATGAATATGAAGACACTGCGATCAAAACTAAATTAAAGCTCAGAGAGAGAAAAAGAAGCTGAATAAAACATGAAGAGAGACTCAGTGACCAGTGATGTCAGGTCTGCCGCTGGCCGACTGAACAGTCCTTCCCTCACTATCAGTCTCTGCCTTGGTGTTCCTTCTGGTGAGCGAGTGAATTGCCGGGATTCCTCTTTCCCTCCGGTCCCGTTGGAAGGAGATGGGGGAAGAGAGCCCCGAAGAGAGGTGAGCACAGCCACCGGCCCCAACCAGCCCATTAATGGACACTCAGACGCGGCGGGGGTTCTGTCGAGCAGTTCCGTTTATTATCACACAAGCACTTGCTTTTAAAGGCAAATGGGGAAGGGAGGTTTTTACATCCTCCAATCAGCTTAAAGGTTATGAGAGCATGCATCCTGTCTCAATGCCTAGCTATTGCAATCATGCAGTGTTCACGAGGGTGGAAGCTCCCGTATTTGGCCAATAAGGGCTAAGGCAAGGTTCCCGCAGACACTCCCACCCTACTTCCTCCCAGGGCCATCTTAGGCTGCCACGTTAATATGCCCTTGTGGGCCCATAATGTCACTTAAGGTGGCGTTAGTTTTTAAGGCCCGACACAGTGAGGCAATATAAGGTGGTCTATATACCTGTAATAGAATTCCAAGTGGAGAAAATGGGAAGAGCATAAAAAACACTTAAATAAATGACCAAAAGTATTTTAAAGTTTGTGAAAATTATGAATCCATACATCTAAGATGCTTGGTGAACCCTAGCAAGATAAACAAAAGAAAAATACATCCAAATACATAATATTCAAATTGATTTAAATTGCTGAAAACCTTTGATGAAGTTGACATCTGAAAAGCAGCCAGAAAAAAAAAAAAAACATACAGAATAAATAAATATATACTTTTGAAAGGTGCTTACTTCAAATATATATTTAGATAATCCTATATGAATGTAGACTATGAAAAAACATAATATGATACATATTAAAACCCTACAGCACTCACTGAATTATATTAGACATAACCCCAATAAATGAATATGTGATGTACTTGTAAAGTGAAGGATTTAAGAAAATAAATCCACAAAAAAGAAGAAAAAAGGGGAAAAAAAACCCAGTGAAGATAGGGATGAATATAAAACAAACAGAAAAATGGCAACTTAAACTTGAGCATATAAATAACTACAGTAAATGAAATGATCTACTTATACTAACTAAAAGGTAGAAATTTTTGACTGGATAAAAAGCAAGATCCAACTATATGCTGTCTTTAAGAAACAAAGAATGATTACGTATTGTAATAACAAATATGCTAATTATCCTGATTTGATCATCACACATTGTACACGAATATTGATAGTCAACTTTGTACCCCTTAAATATGTATTACCAATTATGTTTCAATAACTATATATATATATATATAAAAGAAAGAAGCACACTATGATTATAAAGACACAAAAAGGTTAGAGTAAAATTATGGATAAAAATATATACCATGCAAACACATCATAAGAGAGATGGAATAGCTATATTGACTTTAGAATAAGGAATATACTGGATGTAAGGAAGGAAATACCATAATAATAAGGGATCAACTAATGAAGAACACATTGGTGTTCTAAATGGTTATTTGGGTGCTGTACATTGGATCCTCACTGTGACTGTTGAGGGTGGGAAATCCTACTGTGGTAGTTGAAGAGTGTGGCCTTGAAGAGGTGATTGGATTGTAGGACCACGCCATTGTGAATAGATCAATAGTGGTGATCGGGGCATGGTTCTGAGGTCTTTAAAAGGAGAGTGAATGGGGAAGTTGGTCTCTCACTCTCTCTGTTCTGTCATTTTCCCAATGTGATTCCCTGCTATCACTGAAGTCACCACCAAAGAAAGCCTTCTCCAGATGTGTTCCCTGTATTTTGGACTTCAAGCTTCTGAAACTGTAAATGACAAATTTCATTTTCTTTATAAATTACCCAGTTCCAAGTATTTCATTATAAGCAATAAAAATGGACTAATACAGCAGGTAAAAATAGAAGTTTAAATATATATATATATATAATATATACTTGTATTACATATATTGTGTGTGTATATGGCAAATACAGCAAATAATACAGAAATAAAAAAGAAATGTACAATTTCATAAATATAATGAAGATTACACCTCTCTTCTCTCAGTAACTTCTACTATAAGTAGACCAAACATGCTAATAAGGCCATAGAAGCCTTGAATTTAAAGAATGTACTAAGCAAAGCATTTATAAAACACTATACTCAATAACAGTAGAACACATATCATGTGTTACTGTACATAAAACATTTACCAACATAAAACATATACAACTCAATAAATATAAAAATATTGAAACTATAGAAAGTGTTTTCTCTGACCACAATGGAATTATATGAGGAATAAACAATAGCAACAATATTGAAAATATCCCAAATTTAGAAATTAAGCAATATCAAAATACCCATGGCAGAAGGAGAAATCACAATAAACATTAGAAAATATTTTGAAAAGAATTGTGGAAGCACTATATATGAAAATTTGTAAGATAAATCTAAAACAATGCTTAAAGGAGAGTTTTCAGTTTTAAATTATTATATTAGAAATGAATAAATGTCCAAAATCAATAATGTAAACTTCTACTTTAAAAAATCAAGATATGAGAGAAAAAATTAATCATAAGTCAAAGAACATAAATGATAAGAGCAGAAAGCAATAGACAAATGGGACAAATAGACAAAAAAAATTAATGAAATGAAAAGTTAGTTCTTTGAAAAGAACAATAATGGATTAATCTTTAAATTGAGCAAGAAAAAAGGAGAGAAAACACAAATTATCAATATCAGGAACAAAAAAGGCACCATCCTAAAGAATCTATGGCTGCTACAATAAAATAGGAGGAATATTATGAATATTTAACACTAAAAAATTCATCAATTTAAATAGAATGGAAAAATCCCCGAAGAGGCAAAAATTACTAAAATTGGCACAAGAATAAGTAGAAAATGTAAACACCTCTGCTACTACTAAAGACATTGAAGTCGCAATTGAAAAACTTTCCTACAAATGAAATCGAAATGACATAATTTCACCAGTAAATTCTACCAGATATTAACGTAAAATGTTACTCTAAGCTTACACAAATGTTTCAGAAAAATAGAGTAGAAGAAAACATTATCCAAGTCAGTTTGGGATACTGGCATTACTACCTTAAAAAAAAAATCAGAGAAAGGATATCTTTGATACAAAAATTATACAAGGACATTATAAGAAAAGGAAACTAGAAACCATATGAAAATGGATGCAAAAATCGACAGAAAAATGTTGGCAAATAGAATCAAAGAAAATAATTTAAAACTGCATGTATCATTTTCAAAAGGGTTTTATCCCAAGACCTTCACATTTAAAAGTATAAAAAACTGCTAAGTGAAATTGAAAAGGACCAGGTTTACCACTCCTAAGGACCTTCTCAATAGTTATTAATAGATCTGCAACATAACCATTGTCATTTTAGACAAGCCCAAGTACAAAATGGCACCATCCACCTCCTACCTTCCCCTCCCCCCCAGCCCCCATTCTCTTTTACAAGAAGCCTCATGGTTTCGGAGAAAATGAAACTTTCAGCATTTCTGCATGCGCAGAACTCTCCATTCCCATGACCTAACTCAATCCCCATCCCGGAATTACATCACCCAGTTCTTGGCACCAACATATCAATATAAGCTCCCACTGCCCCATGTTAGCAGCTGTCCCCCATTTTCAAGGTAGCCTCGGGCTGTCCTCCATTTTGAGTACAGCCCAGCAGATTTTTTTCTTTAATAAAGCTTGAATGGTACCTGGCATCTCAACTCTCTTTCAGTTATGAAAACATATATCTATACAACAAGAACGCTCATAGCAGCATTATTTATAATAACTGCACAGTGAAAACTAAATTTCCATCAACAGATGAATGGATAGATTTTGGTATAACAATACAACGCAATGCTAATGCGAAATAAAAGAAAAATCATTGATAAATGAAACAATTTGGATGTATCTCAAAAACATTCTGAGCAAAAAAGGCCAGAAAAAAAATTACAAACTGCATTATTTCATTTATATAATCTTCTTGAACAGGATAACTCTCTACAGTGACAGAAGCCAGATCAATAGTTGCCCTATTTCAGGAGTTGGGGAGATTGGCTGTATTGCGCAAAAAGGATACCCTTTGGGGTGGTAGAAATGTTCAATTTCTTGATTGTGACAGTGGTTACATTGATGCATACATTTGCCAAAACTCATCAAATAGGATACTTAAGTGCGTTTTTATTTTATGTAAACTATACATCAATGAATTTCATATTAAAAGAAGAAAAACAATAATGAAATTAGTTCATTTCTTTCTTTTTTTATTTGGTAAATTATTAGAAAATATTCAAGGTAAAACTGTTGAGTCAATAGAGAACTTGTCCATAGAAGATTCTCCCTTTTAAAAAAGTCACATCGGAAAATTGTTTAGCATATTTTTATAAAAATAAAATTCTTCCTGGTATAATGATTAAAAATGAAAAACGGGGACAGTTTGACTTCATCTTTTCCAATCTGGATGCCCTTTATTTCCTTCTCTTCTCTGATTGCTCTGGCTAGTACTTCCAACACTATGTTGAATAGGAGTGGTGAGAGTGGGCATCCTTGTCTAGTGCCTGTTCTTAAAGGAAAAGCTTTCAGCTTTTCCCCATTCAGGATGATATTGGCAGTGGGTTTGTCATATATGGCTTTAATTATGTTGAGATACTTTCCCTCTATACCTAACTTATAGAGGGTCTTTGTCATGAATGAGTGCTGAACTTTATCAAATGCTTTTTCAGCATCTATAGAGATGATCATATGGTCCTTGTGTTTGAGTTTATTAATATGGTGTATCACATTTATTGATTTGCGTATGTTGAACCAACCTTGCATCCCTGGGATGAATCCCACTTGATCGTGATGAATAATTTTTCGTATGTGTTGCTGTATTCTGTTTGCTAGTATTTTAGTGAGGATTTTTGCATCTATATTCATCAAGGATATCGGCCTGTAGTTTTCTTTTTTGGTTATATCTTTACCTGGTTTTGGTATCAGGATGATGTTTGCTTCATAGAATGAGTTTGGGAGATTTGCGTCCGTTTCAATCTTTTGGAGTAGTTTGTAAAGAATCGGTGTCAATTCCTCTTTGAATGTTTGGTAAAATTCTGCTGTGAATCCATCTGGTCCTGGGCTTTTCTTTGTTGGGAGCCTTCTGATAACAGCTTCAATCTCCTTTATTGTTATTGGTCTGTTCAAATTTTCTGCGTCTTCACGGTTCAGTTTTGGGAGCTTGTGTGTGTCCAGAAATTTATCCATTTCCTCCAGATTTTCAAAATACACATCTGACAAAGGATTAATATCCAGAATATATAAGGAACTCAAACAACTGTACAAGAAGAAAACAAGCAACCCAATTAAAAAATGGGCAAAAGAGCTAAGTAGGCATTTCTCTAAGGAAGATATCCAAATGGCCAACAGACATATGAAAAAATGCTCAACATCACTCAGCATCCGGGAAATGCAAATCAAAACCACATTGAGATACCATCTAACCCCAGTTAGGATGGCTAAAATCCAAAAGACTATGAACGATAAATGCTAGCGAGGCTGCGGAGAAAAAGGAACTCTCATACATTGTTGGTGGGACTGCAAAATGGTGCAGCCTCTATGGAAAATGGTATGGAGGTTCCTTAAACAATTGCAAATAGATCTACCATACGACCCAGCCATCCCACTGTTGGAAATATACCCAGAGGAATGGAAATCATCAAGTCGAAGGTATACCTGTTCCCCAATGTTCATCGCAGCACTCTTTACAATAGCCAAGAGTTGGAACCAGCCCAAATGCCCATCATCAGATGAGTGGATACAGAAAATGTAGTACATCTACACAATGGAATACTACTCAGCTATAAAAACGAATGAAATACTGCCATTTGCAACAACATGGATGGACCTCGAGAGAATTATATTAAGTGAAACAAGTCAGGCACAGAAAGAGAAATACCACATGTTCTCACTTATTGGTGGGAGCTAAAAATTAATATATAAATTCACACACACACATACACACATACACACACAAACCGGGGGGGGGGGAAGAAGATATAACAACCACAATTATTTGAAGTTGATACAACAAACAAACAGAAAGGACATGGTTGGGGGGGAGGGGGGGAGGGAGAAGGGAGGGAGGTTTTGGTGATGGGGAGCATTAATCAGCTACAATGTATATCGACAAAATAAAATTTTTAAAAAAAAATAATAAAAAAAATAAACAACTAAAAAAAAAATAATAATAAAATAAAATAAAATAAAATAAAATAAAATAAAAATGAAAAACGGGCTAATTAAATGTGAAGAAGTTTTATGGTCCAAATTTCTTAATATACTGTTTCCTCCACAGAGTTGTGACTCTTCTACATTTGAAACTCCAGGACCAAATGAAGTAGCTTTCCAAAGGGGGTCATCATGAATCCCCGAGTTTATAAAGCCTTCACTAAACCTGATTGGATACCTGTAAGTAAAATAATCAAAAATTATCACCTACAGGGTATGTCTAGAAAAAAATTAACAAATGTTCAAAGTCACTTTGACCCTTAATAGTATCAGAATAAACTAACCTAAGGGGCCGGCCCGTGGCTCACTTGGGAGCGTGTCGTGCTGATAATACCAAGGCCATGGGTTCGGATCCCTATATAGGGAGGGCCGGTTACTCACTTGGAAGAGCGTGGTGCTGACAACACCAAGTCAAGAGTTAAGACCCCCTTACTGGTCATCTTTAAAAAAAAAAAAAAAAGAATAAACTAGCCTAGTTTACAGACTGCTGTTTTAGAAATCAAATATTTTTATGTTTTATGTAGACATGTTACATTCTAGAAAAGCATAGTCATATCTTCTTTTGAAGCTTATCTAAGCCTTTTCAATGTCTGACTAAGGCTCTAAAATTGATGTTTAATTGAAATGCATTTTATGAAGTCACTTGTCATATATCATTAAATATATCTTTACATACAAAATGCTACATGTTTAAATACACAAAGATAACATCTATATCTGAACATCATTAAAACATTTAATAAAGTTATTCTGAGGAATACAACCATAAGTTAGATCTTGCTATCTTTAGGAGAAAAATATACAGTATGTGTCTAGTCATGCAATGGATTTTAAATAAACCTAAGAGGTCTCAAATACAATGAACTTAATGAAAATTAACGCAATGTGAAACAGCAGAAACGGAATCACGACCAGAATTAACTGATGTTCAGTCTAGAAGTTCTAAAAAGATCATATTATAATTTTGAAAACAATTATCTTAAGAGGTCTTAATAACAAAAAGGCAATAAGGCTATTACGGTCACTCTCAGGAGTGTTCCCCTTCACCTAATTATTGAAATGTTAAAATAAAACACCAAAACTGTGCTGTAAGCTCATTGACCTCTCCATCAGTTAACACAAAGACTCTGTGTTCTGAGGCAAGGTCAAAACACCTCGTCAACCAAAGATCAAAAAGGTTTTGTGCCATGAATGACATATATCATGTAATTTTCAAGAAGGTTGTGACCTGACTCAATTATAAACAAGATATAAAAATGAATTTTTATTTGCTTTTAAAATATTGTATATTAATTTAAATACAATGCTTGTAATCTGTTTTCCCATCCCATCTCAATTTATCAGAAAACTGGTTTCATATAAACAAAATAGTATCCTCATCCTAGTGTGCATATATTTAATAAAAGCCTTTCAATCACAAATGTGCATTTTTATTTAACTTTTGAAGACTGTTTCTTAGTTCTGTATTTCTATAGATAGCATATTTGCTGACTTCAAAAGTATCACACATTTACTGAGAAAAAAGACCTAAACTATTCAGGGTTCATATATTTATTATTCTCGCTTAAATCGAGTGGCTTATAAATAAAAAATAAATGATATATTTTCTCTTTTTCTCTGCATGAGATGTGTATCTTAAGAAGTGTATGCAAAATTGATTACCCTTCATATTCAGTTTAAGAAAAAAATCTCTACAATATTTGCTTTTGGGCAATCTGACAACAGTACAATTTTGTTTCAACAGTAAAATATTTGGTTTTGCTTTTACACTTATGAGAAACTACTTATGAAAATGCATAGTCTCATCTATAAAGTGATGTTTAAGATGTTAGATGAGTGAGTAAAAATGGACAAATTATGCCTGGGGGTGCTCTTTCATTCTCTGAAGCAAAATTAGCTAAAATTGAGATTTCATAAAACTTACCTTTATAAATATTAATGTTGTATTTTTCCAGACCACTATTTTGCTTTTCTTTTTCAGATATATCACACATGTTATCACAATAATAATCTAAAAATAGAGTGAAAATTGGTTGGTAAAATTGCTTGTAGGCTGACATTATTGTGAAACTATCAAGAATGAAATGCTGAATCAGGGGATATGGGATAGTGTCTTCTAGAAATTAATTCCAGTTGAGACTTTACGAAATCTTAAGCACATAATCCTGACTTACCAAAAATCATTCTTAAGAAAATTTAGTGCTCCAAATAACTTCTGGGAAAAAATTTTTTATGATAATCTGCAAGAAAGGCAAAGGCAACATAAGATGCACAAGCTCCTT